>NC_056732.1:1401051930-1401312608 GCF_019279795.1 Protopterus annectens | reverse complement strand
AATAGACTTAGTGTAGTTAATTAAAGGGCTTTTGAGTGTAGGGTGTCATATTGTGTTATACGATGTGGTTTGTCTGGAAGTTGTGTTTTTGGGCTATACTGTTAAGAAAATGATGAAATAAGATCCTTAATGGTCTTAGTAATTTGTCTGAATAAGTGACTTAGTTTAAAATCCTGGCATTAAAGTTGTAGAAAAAAAAATTTGAGATTATTGAAGTTTTCCAACTTTTATGATTTAGTAACAAATTTGTAATGGCTACACTTTTTTTTAGTGTTATGCCATATTGTCTTAAACAAGAATCTAAGTGTGTAGCCTTTTGTTAGGAGTAATCCTTTGTATTGAGAGAAAATTGGTAGCTGTAGTGGATTTATTTGTGTGTTAGAAGAAAGTGCACAAGAAAAACAATTAACTCTTTTCTGTTTTTTTTTTTACAGTTTTATGTGGTCCTTTGAGAAAATCCATAGAAGCATTGCTCATGTCTTTCATGGAGAATTGGTCAACACATTTGATGAGGAATTCCGTATTCTCTTTGCCCAGTCAAATCCTATTATTAAAGTGGAAACTGCCTTGGTAAAAGCAGACAATTTATATGGAGTGCCCCAGTTTGGATTTAACAGAAATCCCCTGCAGAGACAACAGATGCTATACCTAAGAGAGGATCCTGGAAAGCTCTCACAGCACTCTTCTTCATCCTTCCCAGAACTTGGTGATACAGATTTCGGATTCCCATCTTTCCGAAGGGATGATATCATGAGACACACTTTAGAGGTACCTACAAGCCGTATGATGATGCATAAATATGGTACACAATTTGAGCCAGATAAAATGCAGCTCAATCCTTCACAAAGCTTTATTCAGGCTAAGAGGTTGGAGATGGAGGCTTTTAAACGTCACAGTTTTGCAGAAGGGACATTTGAGAATTATTCCACATCAAGGCAGTTTATGCAGCAACGACTTATTGACAGTGCAAATGAATTTGAATTTCAGTCCAGTCACTTTCAGAGAGAACATCACTTCCAAATTGAGCGCCCATTCAATCTAACCAGACACACCAGGAGTCAAGGGCTGTTTGAAAAAATCAAGGCTGGCAAATATGCAGTGAGAAATACAGAAGAATTTGCAGATGATCCAAGAAATACAACAGATTTTCATGCCATAGATTATGAATTGCCATCAGTTCCGTTCCGCCCAATGCTAGATTATAGAGCCCCACTATCTTCAGACTCTTCCAAAGAGGTACATGGGTCAGGAGTGGGGAATCCTGCAGAAGATGGGAGATTTGGACAGAGATCACAGAAGAGGCAGAATATGGGGCAAACGTATGTCTGCCAGATCTCACCAACACAAAAACAGAATTTGGATCAGAGGTTATTATTTCAAGAACCAAAACAGGATAAAAAGCCTGCTGATAACAGGCATGGATTAAGGAGCTGGAGGATATCATCTTACCTGAGCTCTTACCAGGATGAGTCAGATGAAGGTATTCCAGGGGCTTTAGGCTCCGAAATGCCTGACGATGTTATAATTCCTGCTGAATCAACAAGACCCTCCTTTGAGATCAACTCCCGAATTATTAAAGACATCCCCCAAATATCAGTATCAAACCTAATTGACTCGTATTCAAGTAAGGTACTTAATGTGGACAAAGGTAAAGAGACCTTGTCTTCTGCAGAAAAAGAGAGTGAGGAAAGGGAACCTAAGGAGGTAACATTAATTAAACATGATTCCTTACGGTCCAGGGTTAATCCCATGCTGCAGAGAAGCTCACGGCTGAGGTCCTCTCTTATCTTCAACTCCTCAAAATTAGAACAGCATATTTCAACTCAGCAAGACAAGTCAAGTCTGCCTCACAAGGACAAAGCAATAAATGAAGGGGACAAAGCAACAAATGAAGGGGAGAATGAGAGTGAATCTACAACAAAAGTGACATCCTCTACCCTTGCTGATATTTTAGAAAGACATCGGTCCCTAACCAGAGGGTCATACTTGAGCAAGAAATTTTCTGATTTAACTTCTAAACAAGAACAGTCAAAAAGTACTGAAAAACTAACAGACAATATAGATTCCAAGCCATCTTTATTAAAAGATTTACCTCATGTTTCCTCTTCAGAGCAGTTGTCAGTAAATACTTTGACTGAAAATTTTGATACCAAGCCATCCTTTAGGAAGGATTTTCTTAAGTCTTCAGTTTCACAGCAGGTGCCTGAAAATAGTTTAACTGAGAAGTTGGATTCCAAGCCATCCTTAAAAGATTTTGCCTCTACTTCACAACAAGTTTCTGGAAATTCTAATGCTGCTAATGCTGTAAAGTCACTAATTCAAGAATTTGAAGTCATGGAGGCAACCAAAAATGTCATAACTGGAAAGGCAGAAAAGACCAATATAGAGTCAAAATCATTAGATGTTAAAGGTAACAAGAATTTACCCAATCATGAATTTAAATTGGATGTGGCAGAGCCAGAGAACAAAGATTTTGTGGTTCCTTTACCTCCAGAAAAATCAACCAACACTGTTTCATCTGGTGGTATTACTCGGAGTGTCACTATGCGTGAATCTGCATCTAAACAAAATGAAATTTCATCTGATTCTAAGTTCATTCGGAACAGACCAGTTTCAGCTTCCATGTCTGAAAAAGTGACTGTTGGCCTTACCAAAAACTTTGGTTCTACTACATCCTTAAACATTTCAAAAGAAGAAACAAGCAACAAAGAAATCTCAGCTTTAGAAAAACTTAGAAGAGATTCAGTAAAGTTTAGACACTTGGCAAGTCAGAAGGAAGAGAAGAAACAGGATGAACCAACACCTCCTGCTCCTGTACGCTCTACAAGTGAGGACCAGAGTACCAAACTGTGTAATGACTCTCAGGAAACTGCCAAAAGCATAAGGAATAGAAGCCAGGATGATGTGACTACAAAAACTGAGGAGAAAGAAGACAAACTGAAGCAAAGTCCTCTAATAACACATGTAGAAGAGAAAGAAGACAAAGTGAAGAAAAGTCCACCCCCTGTGAAGAGCAACCCACCCTCTCAGAATAGGTTTCCTTCATCCTCCACCAACATGCTATATGGCACAAACCTTAGAGATGACACTAAAGTAATCCTAGAGCAGATTTCTGCCAATAGCCAGAAGAACAGGTCAGATGCATCCAAACAAAACCAACAGACTACAACCAATGAAGCAGATGATGCCAAGCAAAGTGCAATCTCTGCTGCCAGCAAGGAAATTGCAACTTCAGAGGTGATTGACTCAGAAAAGCCTTCTCGGCCTTTCTCAAGGTATGAAAACCTACTGAACAAGAATCGGTACAACAAGGCAGGAGGAGCATCAGAGGAAAGGGATGACTTAATTAAGAAGATGGACAGTATCCGTAAGGAGAAACGAGTGTACAGTAGGTTTGAAGTGTTCTACAAAAATAAAGATGAGGACAAAGGCAATGAGAAAGATGATGACAACCAAAGTGACAAGTTACCCAAGGAAAAGAAGTCTGCAAAGTTAGTTCCCAAGCTATTTAGTAATTTGATAGGCAAAAAATGAAACTGCCAAACTACTACAAAAATGACCATAGAAAGCGGTTTCTTTGTTTTCATTTTTTTTTTTTTTGTTTGTTTTTTTAATAAGGAAACTGAAACAAATGCGTACTTGTTAAGAAACCAGCTTCTTGGCTGCACTTTTGGTATTGGTATTATGTTATGGAGCAGTGATAAAGTTTGACCAAGTGATGCCTTTAGGTAGCTAAAGCAAATGGCTTTAATTTCCAAGGTTAATACTCTTACAGCTGGGTATTTCTTAACAGTCAATTTACAAAAAGATTTATCATACTCATAATAGGCATTATTGGCCATATAATGTACTTTTGTGTAAATAAAAAGTAGGACTGATTTTCTGGTAAATATGGGTAAAATGAGATGATATTGGGCAAAAAAACCTTATTTTGCTATTTTACAAAAACGTGTCCATAGATTGTGTATATATGCACTAACCGCTGCACAATGTATTTGTAAACTATTTATGGTGCAAAGGGGAATAAAACTTAGCTTCTTTAAGCAGTAATGTAAATAGGTTTCACAGGAAGTGGTTCTCTCTGGGGCACTGTCTAGTTTAACTTTTTTGAGACTTCTCCCCAGAACTTAGCTGTAACATTGGAAAAAATAATGTTAGATGGGGAGAGAAATCAAACTATGACAAGTTCTCCACATACTTAGTCTGCAAAGATGTGTCCTTTAACTAGTTGCTGAACTTCTAGCATTTAATTTTGGTAGCTGGGCATATGGGAGTTACCCACCGGACGATACTTAGTAATGGATTTCCACATTGTTGTGCTTGAAAAATGTTGCACTTGTACTGAAACTGATTATCCTTTTACTAACATATTTTATGTATTAGTCTACTACAGAATGGTCACAATGGTGGTAAAGGGAGGGTAATTCAAACTTCACAGTGGTTCAAAAATGTAGACTAATTTTTAGCACAACTTTCATTCAGCATTTGTACAGAGGGCACTTTGAACTAGTTTTGAGTACCCATACGTTTGAGCTCTGCTGCCTTTTTTTTGGTAACTTCTGTATTTGAAAAAAGTACAAATGAAAGATGAAAATCTACACTGGTGCATCACGGGTCCTATGTAAGTAACAATTCTCATTTGTACTGAATCCCCACGTGGTCACTTGGTTACGCTATGAATTGCAGTTGTTGCTCCATTCCAATGGTGCAAAGCAGGAATTTGCTGTGCCCAAGAATCTGCTTAGTTATTTTTTTAAATAAAATTGTTTAATATTGCCTGGAACACATTGTGTTAACACAGGTCATTTCCTGTCTACATTTCTGTAAGTAATTCAGAGTATTCGCTCACTTGCTTATTGTGAGATACTACTGCTGTCGTGTAGGCTTTTTCTGCATAACAGCAGAGTTGCAGTGATGGCTTGTTTAGCCTTTTATTGTGTCAGGTATTAAAGGTCACATGTCCTTGGAATATAACTGAGAGTAAGTAATGGGAATAAGCCACAGTTTAAAAAGCCATATTCGATAATGGAAAGAACTCGCTGCATTGTGTAGTCCAAATCTAAGGCAGCCACCTTCAGCTATCCAAAACTAAAGACTCCAGCAGTGTTTACAAGATGAAACAGGTGCTTTATGCCATATTTTTTTACAAACAAAATAGTTATTTCATTTTGTATGATTGTAACTGATCCCCAGGGTGAATTGCCTATTTCCCATCCAATCAAGATTTTTCTTGAAGAGTGCTAATGAAGAGCTTTGTTTGATATAGATAGGTAGTTTGTTCCAGAGTATGGGAAGTCTTTTCAACATGAAAGGGTACTGAAAGCTTTATTTGCTCATTTTGCCTTTCATTAAGAGTATCTGTTCCAGTGCCCTACCTTAAAGTTCAAGTAACGTATGTGCTGTACTTGCACCGTTTTCTTCCTATTTACTGAAATGGTGGACATTAAATATCCCACTCTCACTGAAAATTTAAAATAAGAGAAGGGTTCTCTGCCCGATCCTGGGGAAGGCCAAAAGCCTTTCCCAAAGACCGTGCAGAGACTTTCTCTAGTTCATTGCCATTTTCTTCTCCTTTTTTAAAGGGAAAGACTGTCCAATGAGCCTGTCATTGTTAGATTTATTGTAATTATTTAAGAACCAGTGACACTTAAGCATTTAAAAGCAGAGCAGTTTTCAATTAGCAGTTCCAGCAGTTTAATTTTTTTTTTTTTTTTTTTGTCTGATTCACACGGTTTACTTCCCTTCCAGAAAACTCGCACTTTTAGAAAAAATATTTATGGGTGTTTTTAGAGGCATAAAGAACAGTATTTGACATGATGCCTCTTACTGGAGGTCAGGATATGAGGGAAATATGTTTTGTTCAAGATGTAGCTTGATGACTGTTAATCTGACCTGAGAGATGTGCTTATGTTTCTACTTTGTTGCTTTTATTTGCACTAATTAGAAATAGTGCTTTTAGGATGTTTGTTTTTGGCCATTTTTTCTTTTCCAGCATCTCTTACCTTTACCATTTGTCTCCCTTCTTGCCCTTGGGACAGAATGTATCTCATTTTTTGCAACAAAAGAAATCCTGTTGAATGAATACAGCAACTATTATGTGGCAATTCCATTGTACAATATATAATTTCCCATTCCTTTTTTTGTAAAGGTATGCACTGTTCACAGCTACGTAGTGAGCCAGAGGAGAAGGAGGGAAGATCAGACCACCTGCTGCTGCACAGGGAAATGTCTTTGTGTGTGTCACTCTACTGTTTGCACTGTCCTGTTGTGCAGTATCTAAATGCATGAAATGGGTGCAGAGGATGGTGACCATCGTTACATTGAAGTTCGTCTCGTTTTGTTCGTTTTATAGGATATGGGGAGATGACTACACATTTTCTTCCTGTGGTAGTCCCTCTGTTGCTTTGCAGAAGGGCTTAAAATACAGACTATTTTTCCCCATTGGTAGTATATATTAGTTTGGGTTTGGCCAACTATGCTTTCTGACTGCTGGAAAAGTGACACAAGATTAGTGAAAACTGGGTACTACACAATACAGTTATGAGATAGTCTGAGTACAGCCCAGTCAATCTCCTTCATATTTCTTTAAATGGCATATGTTTTTATTTTTTATTTTAATTTTTCCTGCATTGCCACCTGTTGTTTTTAAGCACTGAATAACCTGTTCTGAAAAAATGTGCTGTGTACATTTTAATAAACAAAAAGTCTAACTGACTTGTCTTTTTTGCTTGAGTAGCTACTTGTATGAGTTATAAAAGTGACTGACATAGTGATAGTTGGCCTTGCTGATGGACAAGTCAGAATTTGTGTTTGATGCATTTAAATAGAAGAACAAACAAAACAGAAGTAAAAGTTAGCTGGCACTATGGCTCCATAGGCCCCCTTTCCCTATAAAGTTGTCTGGTTTCAACAGAGGAGGTATTATGTATTGTCTGTACTTACGGACAGTTGTGTAGGACCCTTCTAACACTGGTGGACTACATGCATTTACAGACTTGAGATGTAGTTAGTCTGACCAAGATAGGTTAACAGCTTTTTTCTTGCATAGTAAAGGCCATTCATTCCTGTTTTTCCAAAGTCTTTAAAAGTCAGTGGACTTTGTTAAACAATATGCATGTTTGAGTTAAGGGATAGGGTCATTTATTAAAATAATGTGGACCTGGTATGAAGACATCTATAAAGTAACAGACTGTCTGAGGGCACAAATGCATTCACATGCACATATAAGGTGAATATTGGCCTGCATGGAAACTAGGGACCTGAACTAAATTCAACATGCACAATGGGAGAACATAACTGCACCCAAGATCTAGCGTACTTCAGGAATTGAACCATAAGCCAAACAGTGAGAGGCAGTAATGCTATAACTGCTCACCAATGTTCCAAGCATTGCTTCAGTACCTTTTTTTACACCTGTTTCTTCTTTCTGTTGCTTGCCCTAATGTTTCTATTGGTCCTTTTTGATGTCTGAACTAAAAACTTTAGTCTTTATCCATCTGCTTAGCTGAATTGGGTACTCTAGTTTATTGTCATGCTGATGGCCTTCTGTGTGTATTTTTACTTTAATTTGTTGCTTATTCACCATCACCTCTTGAAATAACTTTTTTTTTTTTTTTTTACATTTCATTCACATGATTTAGAAAAGCTATTATCTCCATAATAAAGGTGTTCATTTCCCCCCATTATTCTTCCATTCCTTGACACTCCCTGTTTTGTTTGTAGGCTACTTAGCTGGTGCTCTGACAGTATGAGCCCCCCCCACACACACACACACACCTGTGTCTTTTGCTACATTTAAGTGTATTTTGTCCTTAATTGGCTTAACCATTTTTCCCCCAACACTCATTTTAACTATTCCTTCTCTTTGTTATACCTGGAGTTGGAACAGATCATGAGACTGTTGTTTTACTGAGGGACATCTGCCTTCCCAGCATCATCATCTTATGCTCAAGATGTTGGTCAGTAGTTGACTTGTTAGGCTGTCATATATTGGTGATTTGGATTTTTGTTGTGCCCTAATTCACTGCTAGGCACAGTGCAGATTTGTGGGTTGTGTGGGGGTGCATGCTTCCACACACCTGTGAACTTATTACAAGGTAGCACACTTCTTTTCAGGCTGTAGTGCTTTGAGTTCATCTGTTTGTTTGAGGTAATGCCTAGTTTAGTGCTAAACTATTCACTCACAGCCCACCAGGCTAGTTTCTCCAGTGCCAGAGCCCACTGCTGTCAGGGTTCCATTTCTGTATGTCCTGGAACAAACTGCTTTTTTTCCTCGTGTTTACTCTCTAGCCACAGATGCCTTTTGCAGGGGTAGTCCAATATCTCTTTTCCTGGTAAAATGTATACAGTATGCAAGAGAAAAGGAGAGAATACAGTCTGAGCCAGACCTAAATGTGTGATTTGTTAGCAACTCATAGCCTTGATGTTTGGTGTTCTTCCTTTTGTACTGCTTTCATAAAATGGTGGTATTGGATTCTCCTACTTGAGTGATTTTGCTAAGGTATTCATGGGCTTCTTTTTCCAAAGTTTGCAGAAAATATGCAGTTTCATCACAGATCAATATTGAATCCTTTCAGTCTATCCCCATGATATCCACATTTTAAACATGGAGGTAAACGACCCCTCACATAAGATGTTTACACTGCCAAATGGAAACCTCATTTTTTCATCAAGTCTGAACTTAGCTGATGTCTAAGTATGGCTAACTGGATGATTAGAGTTCTATATTTTACATTTTTAAGAAGTATTGTTCAGAAAGTATGTCTCTGTCCTCTGCAGGATAATGTTATCACCTAGCAGCTCTGAATCTGATTGTATAGCAGCATACAGCATGAGTAAGATGTCTGCTGATAAGGTTCATGGTCCATGGAATCCTTGGTATAGAAAAATTAATTTCTATAGTCTTCTACTAGAATGTTCACAAGAACAATTAAACCTATGACTAACCAGCAGATATTGGAACAAACTCTCCAGATATCTCAATGGCTGCTTCCCTTATTGGTGGTCTTCAAGTTGTGGTTAAAGTGAACATTTTCATTGTGAAGTGGGTCAGTGATGATCACACTGAATACTGAGTGTGCGCATTACTTTTCCATACATGGCCTTTCTAGAACTGAGGGATACCGTTTTTTTTTTTTTGCAGATTATTTCCTGTTCTATTCTGATGCAACTTAAGTCAGTATGATATCAAGGATACATTACCGGAAAAATATGTATGTTCTGCAACAGCTATGCTCTCTAGAATTTGTCCTACATCACAACATTACTTTTAAAGATGTAAGAAATGCAAATATTTGAGTGAAGCTGGTCAAGTGTTCTCAGTTTTAACTAAGAATTGGGTAGGAAGTACTCCATAATAGTTTGCAATTCCAGATGGACTGTTATTTATATAATGTTTGACTGTGTCTCTTTTAGCTCATTATTTCGTGTGGACTTTTTGTTGTTTCTAGCAGCTTAACATGTTGGTTTTGTCTCTATACTGTTTGCACACATTCAGTCCAGTCAGTTATTTTTTGGGTGCATCATGGATGCACCTTCAGCAGTTATGTTAAGCTATAGAATATTTCAGGTTTCATCTGCAGGTGGGGAAATCTCAGTTGTCCTTGTAAGAATGGTTAAACAGGTACACATTTGCAGTGTAAGAATTTCAGTGTTGTGCTACTTAATCTGAATGTCGTGTCACCTACCTTAATGTCGGTAATAGACGTATAAAACCCCACTGGCTAGTAAAAGATGAAGATAAGAACATAATTATGGTCATTTCTAAAATTGGTAAAGCTGGATCAGTCCTTCTTAGTCAGTAAATAATTGTACGTACCTGAGTTATACCTAATACACACGTATAAAAAGTAGGGAGTTGGTGCACAAAAAGGTAATTGTGGTTTTTGGCCTATCTGCATCATGAGATCTATAAACCACCTAGACAGTTTGTTTGTTAGAACTTTAAGTCTTTTAACAACCATTCTCTCTCAACACCTCTCACTGAAGTGTTTTTTTTTTTTTTGTCAAACTCAACGTCTTCCCAAGGACTCTGTCCTAATATGCATTTGTATATGTCTGTCAGTGCAAGTCCAATTTTTGCTCCTTTTATTTTCTTTCATTTGCTGCTAAGTTGTAACTGCATTTAATTGTCATACAATACTGATTCTCTAAGTGATCACATTTTGGTATCTCTGAGTGAGCTGTCAGCCAGTTGAGGGCTTCTTCATACTTTGTTTCCGAGTTTTGGCGAGCCTTTAATAAAGAATGAGACCTTAAAGCTGTTGTAATGCTGCCTTAATCTTTGCTGACTGCAGTAAATGGTATAGTACAAAACTGCCAAAAAACTTTTGAATTTAATTGGCACCTGCACATGTGTTCCATAAAGCTCTGCATTATGAGGTCTGTCTAGTTACAGTATTTTTATAAATAAGATAAACTTATGAAAATGTAGTCGTATCAAAGGCAGTGTTATGAAAATGTGGGTAAAAAAAAGGAACCAATCAACTACAGAAACAAACTTTGGTTATAATACTGATGGGCACACACATGAAGACTGGACCCAGGACACCAAGGTGTCATCTAGACAGTGGAAAGACCAAGTATATGGTGTTAGGAGGCTGAATTCTTGCCTTTGGCCATAATTCTGCCTACAGTGGTAGCTGGAGACATCAATCTAAAGTAATCCTCATCAGAAAAGAGGAAACGGATTCCCAATGGCATGTTGGATCCTGGCTAAGACAAAAATAAATAAATTAAAAAAAAAAGTTGAGAGCTGCTGTACTGGCTGTCCTGACAGAAAAGCTGTTTGTTATTACTTTGGGGCAGGGGAGGGGTGAGTGCTTCATAAACTCTTGACTTTATAAACATTCTTCAGTGACATAATGGGCAGTAATGCCATGTAGAACTAAAGGTATTTGTAATGACGGGTAGTTATGTACTGTTTGTAGAGAAATTAATTCGCTATATGTGTCGAGATTTTTTTACCTCTGATCATTTCTCTGATCCTGTTGTACCCTGTAGTGGTGACAGGAAGAGGTGCTGTTAACCTAAATGTTTGGCTGCCTTAGTCTTCTGTGAAATTGTGAAGAGGACATCAGGCTGCTCCTCCTTGGCAACTGCTTTGCCTTTTTTTGTAGGTAAAGTGAACAAGGGCTTAGAGGCGATCTGACAGATGGTGTGGTAAAGCAAATTTGCCACACTTCTAAAATATGGACATAGTAGAAGAACTCAAACCTAGGTTTTTATTATGAACATCATTAGTGGTTTATAATCTTTAATCTCTGCTGTATATTCAGGTCCACTGTGCCTGATGTCAGTCCATTTCTACACCTGACATCAGTTCCTTTTCACAAGAAACTCTGCACTGCAACACAATCAGGCACTTGACAGGCACAGGTTCAAGCATCTGTTCCTTCTCATTTTGTTCCGTCACTTATGTGCCCCAACAAGCAATAAAGATGAGTGAATGCCTTTATATGTCCAGTACATTCTGTATGACAGCATGCATTACAATTTCTTCACAAATATAAACTTGTAAAGTATTTTTCTTTCCTTGGAAAAAGTGAAGGCAGGTATCAAATGAAGAAAAGAATTTTGAAAGAGAAGGAGAAAACAAGTACTTGACGAGAAACCTAGCGAAGTGAGAGAGGAAGTAAGAGAGTCAGGAAGGAATTGAATATGCAGCTGTATCCAGTAACAGAATTAAACCTTATTAGAACAGAATAGCTCTGCAGTGCAGGGTACTGACAATTGCTTGGATGTAGGGGTACATACAAAATACCATAGTTTTTGTATATTTGGAAGCAGGAGGTCGGCTCCATCTAAATGAAACACTGTAAGTGTCTTGTTGGATTATTTGTTTTTATATTGAATTTCCATATTTTTCTAAAAATAAAATGTACACTATTCCATTTAGAATTTGTATTCTTGTAAGTACAGTGGTGTGTTTGTGTGTATACCTTTTGTCTGGGATTCTAAGCTGATACAAACATCTGGGGTCTAACTGTGTCATTCCTTATAAATGATAAACGTTCTTCTACTTGCAACACTCAGAAAACCATAAAATCTTTAGCAACGTAGTTTCAGATTCAAGTGATTTAACCTAAGAATGAAATCTTTGTGCCACAGCATCCAACCTGACTGGCTATTAGTAGCGCTGAAGGCTCAAGTTTTTGTTCTACATGCTGCAAAGTTCACTTTCTGAAAGCCTGAACTTTACTTCCAAGCAGACTACTTTGGCAGTATGTAATTGCACCCTCTGTTTCTTCCAGAGTTTACAGAATTGTTTGGTTATATCTGATCATAACTTGCATTGTAGAGGGAAGGCATTTCTTATTCTAAGCTCCATAATGTCAATTCCTCTTACCTTTGATATTCTTCAGAAGTCATTGTTTCATTGACAACCTTGTGAGTTCATTTCTCCTTTGAATTTTGTTGCTGAATTTCTTAAAACACTTGGCTTTGGTAATGTGTCAACTATTATTTCTTCAATTTAAACTAAATCACTTCTGTTACGGACTACTTTGCTCACAGTGGTATAAAGTACTTTGACTGTGGTTGTAGTTAGTTCTCCAAGCTGGAGTATGTACACTTGTTTTGTAACCCTTATATTTGTATTAGCAGAATGATAGCAACTGTAATTCTTGTTTGTGCAATTTAATTTGATTTTGTATATTTACTTTGCGGCTGTCTGCTGTGTGGCTTGCATCTTACTTGTGTGTCTATGTAGTTCAGAACCTGTTGTAGGTGAATAATTTCCTTGCTGTCTCTACAAACCTAATCAGTTATGATCTGTATTTCTAAATGTCGGGTTAGAGCATTTGTACTACTATCATTCAGGGCAAAGCTGCAGCCACTTTTCAGAGATGTGTACTTACAAGGGTACCCTGTTACGTAGTCTTCAAGAAGAGACTAACACTAAATGAGCTGGATAATGAAACTTGTTAGAGCCACCTTCTGAGGGCTATACTCTGGTTTGTCATGTATGTCTCTGTGATAATATTTTCCAAATTCACAACTACTGAATTGTGAGTGCTAGGAATGCAAAAACAGTACTGAATATTATGCTGTCTTACCTGTTCTCAGCTGCAGAAGGGACTTACCAAAGCCTGTATGTTTTTCAGTTTTATGTATTAGTCTACATGAAAATAAGGACCAGTTGACTCAGTTTTGATACACTACTAACTGCAACAGTGGTAGAAACACTTGAGTAAATTTCTTGTACCACACGCCATTGTTTAGGAAATCACATGAATCCGGTATAAAACCATACTGGGAAGCAAGACTGAGGGGGGGGGGGGGAGAAAGCAAGAACAAATAGAATATTAATGAAGAGAAATGTGTAGTACTTTTGTCAAATTGCTTAATAATGTCACTGTACATGGTCATTTCTATAACAATTGAATTTCAAATGTGTAGGTAAACTTGATTATTTGCAGTAGTGTTGTACACTAGAGATGGTATAGTAGTAGTACTGATTATTGCATAATGTTGTTTCTGAGATTACTTGCCCAATGCCAACAAAATTATTGCTGATCATGATTCTGTGCAACATTAAAAATGTAACTGTAAAAACGTAAGGTTCCCGTGTCAGTGCCATGACAAAAAACTTCAAAATACTAAAAATATTTCCTACAGGATATTTTCTTGGAATCCTACTTCTACCTCTTATCAGAAGAAATGTGGGAAATCCAAAAACAATGGGGGGACAAAGGTCCAAATATTGGGACAAAATTTAAATATTGCCCTTATTAACTTAAAAAGTTGCTAGAGTAACAGGTTTAGTGTTGCATGCATTTTTTGAAATGTAGTGATTTCACTATCTAGTGAATTGCCAGAAAACTAAAAATTTTGGAGGAAAAGACCTAAAATATGAGAAAAATCTGGATGCTCTGCAAAAATCATGGAAAGTTGAGTGGTATGCTCAGAATGTATGTAACATTTTCATGTTAATTGCACAAAGTGCTTTTCTTTTTTGCTATTATAAGTCATCGTGCTTTTGCAGACTTATAGTTTGTGAACATGTAGAAGTGCATTATTCTGAAAGTATGTCTAATTGCACAGAAAACACTGTGGATGGAATAACAGAAACGGAAAAATACTGAGGTTATCTAAATTTTTTTTATTTCATCATATCCACATGAGCACCATCTACAAAAAGAGATAAATGCATTGTAGCTGAGTGAGAGTCATGCAATCATTGATAATATCCATGTTTATTGAAAACTGTTGAGTGCACTTAACATGGATGGCGGTTAAAGTGTTTGATCTTATGATTAGCATATTTATAAATGCAGGTGGGGGGAGTCCACCCCAAAATAAAGTTGTAGCTGCAGGCCCAGTAATGCATTTTAAAACAACTGTTAGTAATTGTGCAAAGTCACATAGCCCTGACCTGATCTCTACCCTGAGTCCTACAGTTATGAAGTTCCAATTCAACAAGACAGAAATGAGGAATGGGGAGGGAATGGAACCCTTAATAATAGTTTAATTGCGTTTTCAGTAGGTTTGTATATTCTTTTAGCAAGCTGGAAAACCAAGTAAAGCATTTTGTGGTGTTTGACTGTCCACAATGAATGCTGCCTGTGTTCTTTCACTGTTTATCTTCTCTGTAGATGACCAAAAAGGTCAGAAAACTGAAACTTCATACAATTAATTATTAGTTTCATAACCTTCTTATGAATTTGTGTAGATTCAAGGTAGAGGCCTGCAAAGCAGTCTTATGTACGTGGATGGTCAGAGCATTTTCAAGTCCCAAAAATGTCAAGTATCTGGTAACAGTATTCAAACTGTTAAAACAACTATGGTTCACTTTATCAACCTTTTTGCTTTTCTCACAACCTTTTTTATAGTTATATGCAAAACTCTGTTTCTTGTTTGCTGTTGTACCCAAATCCCAAGGAGGTGACATACTTGCACATTTGAGTCACAAACACACTATTCTTTTTATGCAAGTACAGTATTCCCATTTTCTGTATATCTGTTTTGCTTATTTGCATGTCTAGTCAGGCACTTTTTATATTCCCTGCTTGCCTTACAACCAGACAGCCAGCAATCTTCCAGTGCTCTGTAGACCCATTGACATCTGATAGGGCTAGGGCTGAATATGGGAAACAGCCTTAATGTTACTGTTGGCCCCAGCTCCTATCCCTGTGGCTGACACACGCACACCCAAAAATGAAAGGGCCTTCAAGGCCCATACCCCATGTGTGCACATTTCTGTAAATTCCGTATGAAGGCGTCCATGAGAGAATGGTGTGATATGTCCCAGCACATACCCCAAGCCCCCTTACCGTACATGATCCACACACCTCCCTGCAGTAGGTGTTGGCATTAGAACAAGGGCAAACAACCTCCTTCCCCACAGGATAGGTAAAGTGATGTCAGTCACTTGCTACTATCTGTCTTGCCTGATCTCTGCAACTCCTGTACTGCTGATTTCTGATCATCTCTGTTATAGTTACAGCTTTATCCATGTATTTTGTGGATCTGGGCTTGGTCATCACCTGTATTTATTTCTGTGTAATATTTTCTTTTTAAAGCTGTCATGTATGATTTTAAAGCATTTTTTAAATTTATTTACTTTATTTCTTTATCATACTGTAAAACTGTTTCAGTAGTTAACCAGAGAAATGTACTACCTGTTTCTTCCTCAGTCACATTAAAATAAAAAAAAAATCATCCCAAGCCAAATCCTCATAAGATACTTATTTTTTCTGACTCATAGTTCTGTACTTTCTCTGTTTTACTTCCTTCCATTCCCGAGTTCTGTAAGTCAAATTGGTCACCCTCAGTGATTTATGTTCTGTTACTTCGATAAATATATAGCAGGTCATAGTCCCAAATCTGCAGCACATTTCTAAAAGCTAGGTAGTCTAATCTTGCATGAGATGCATTTTGTAAAGATATATTGCCTGTCTTATTTTTCAGATTATATTTTTTACCACTGACATTTTACTAACTAGTTTCTGATCTCCAGTTCACCCACCACCCCCCTTTTATATGTGCATGTTTATGTATGCTCTCTAGGTTTTTCTTTACCTGCACAGCTTGTGTGTATTTCTTAAATATAGAAGCTTTGGATCATTTTTTTTGAGGAATTGTCCTATATAGTTCTACTTTGCCATTTATTGTTTTTGTTCCTTTAACAGCCATTCTGTGTATGAATAGCAAAATGTAACCTGACCAACTAGTATAGCAATAGAATAATCAAATAAAATGAAGTTTATTAAAAGAGAAATATATTTCACAACACTGTTACTGTGAATGTTTAATCAGGGCAAGTTGCTAATAATGTTAGAAAAAGCACTTACTAAAATGTTTCCTTGAAAGCAGCAGTTGAAATGTTTTACAAAACTATAAATAGGTATGTTTCATTAGGATGTGTCATGAGTGGAACAGGAGAATACATGAAGTATTTTTTTTTAAAGTGCCACCTTTACCGCAGCATTGGTTGACAGTAATTCTACACCACAGAATGGGAGTGAGCATACTGTGTTATGAAATGTAGTAAATGCTATAACCAACTGACATTTCCTGAAATCTGTTGAACTGATACCACTAACAGTATATTGGAAACAAATTGCAGGTTCCAGGTGTTTACAAGTGAACCAGAACAGAAAGCAGGAGTCAGAGTCCTACCTCAGGCCATCCAAAATCATTCAAGAGATGAAGAAAGCAGAACGGACTTTTCCCTTTCATATAAAAACTTGATGGACCTAGATGAAAGTAGAAAGAAAAGGTCCATAGAGCAAAGTAGTTTGATGAACTTGATGATGGACTGTAAGAAAATAAGACTTTTAAGTAACATCACTTACAATGAAAGGAATAATCACTGATCATCTCTAAGACAGTCAGAATGTTTTATAAGCACTGATATAATCTAAATGCCAATTTCAATTTGCCACCAAGTACCAAAATTACGAATAAAACAGAGGCAGTAAACCATCTCTCAACATATAATAATACATCGGTCAAGCAACATATATGTATTAATGACAGTGGGCCTGCAACACTTTGGTCATACTGGCAAATCCCATGAAGGAAACATACAAATGATGGTGTTAAATTCCTACATCAAATGTAATATATTGATAAAAGGACTTCAGAAATCCCTGAAAACTCAGTGCCCCAAACTTCCTTAAAGGTTGTTTTGCATGCTGTCAAACAGGGAATTTGGAATAAAGTTGAGGGAGTACTTGAATACTTTGGAATGCAGGCTAGACTACCAAAGATGCAATGTATGTACTGATTAAATAAAAATAAAATAGTCTTTTTGTTAAGTGTGTGTGTTCTTTGATGCACAAAGCTTGAGTAATGTACTTGATAAATGTGTGACACAGGAGCAAGTTTCTTATAACTTTAGTAAACTGTGGGTCAGGCATAGTCATGCAAGTAAAACATGGGGAGGAGATTGTGCATGTAGCAGGCAAAAATCTGTATATCCAGCCACTGGCTACACACAGAGTGCTCAAGTGGCTTATTGAAACTGCATGGATTAATATATACATACATGAAGGGGATACTGCTTTATTTTAGAATATGCTAAAACCCATCAAATGTGTCATGTAAAAAGGACTACCTATGATTGCAATAACAGATACTGTAATCTCATATTTAAGGAACTGAGCATTTTGATTGTTGAAAGGTCTAAACTAGGGAAAATGTTAGTTTGATGGTTCAGATTAAGAAAACAGTGCTGCCAAATTAAACATGAAGCATGTAGTTAAATGTAGAGAACATAATCCCATTAATTACATGCTATGTTAGCAAGTATCAAAAAGGACACAACATTGATCTAGATAATAAACCCAAGGATTTCAAAGTCATTTATGATAGCATGTTAGAGCTACCACACAAGGATGACAAAATGTCAGTGTTTTGAAGTTGCATAGGAAATGTTTTGTATGAATGAGTTAGTAAATTCACAGCTGGCATAGTTTGTGGACAAGTTACTGTAAAAGCAAAACAGATTGTAAGTAATTTTTAATATATAATGTTCATCATGTTACCCTGCTGCAGTCATCACACTTGGGTTATCCTGTCGTCAGGCGGTCCCGCAATTGGCCGGATTTCCAAAGTCTTGGTCCGACGTCAGTTGCTGTCGCCTCATCCCTGACGTCAGTGCGCCAGGGGTAGATATATTGCAACTGACGCCATTTTCTTCAGTCTTTCTTGCCACGCGGTGCCCGAAGCAGAAGCAGTTCGCAAGTGCCGGTCGGGAGATTTTCTAATTCGAGTTTCAGACCGAAGTCTTCTATAAAGCTAAGTACTCTGTTGGGGAAACTTTTCTTGCCTCAGACCGATGTCAGGAAAAGTTAACAATTGTATTTCTTGTGGGAAGCAAATACCTCATAAGGATTTTCATTCTTATTGTATACCCTGCCTAGGCCCTGATCACAATGTCACTTCTTGTCGTTTTTGTGCTAGATTTAATAAACGCACTATTAAAAGACGATTTGATTTCGCATGACACATTTTTGGCAGAAAATTTAATTATAACATGCCGTCAGAGCTACCGACTACTGGCGTGCACAAAAAGCACAGGGATAAGGATCGACAGCCCAGGCCTAAGCCCGATTCCGAGGCCTCGGTTGATCCAGTCTCCGCTTCTCCAGTTATCAGTGAGGCTCCGACGTAGCCTCAGACTACCGCAGTTGAGGAACCCGAGACCGCTACGGATATTTTGATGGAATGTACTAGGCCGACGCAGCTTTTTACTTCAGGCCCTACCAACGACTTATCTCCCAAGGACACCGGTACTTCTGAAACACCTTCGCTTTCTGAAGGCGTTTTCAGACAGACGACTCTTACAGTCAAAACGTTTTCTAAACCGAAGACTCCTTCCAAATCGAAAAAAGCTTCACTTCAGTCTCCTGTTAAAGGCCCTATGCCTAAGAAACAGATGCTCAAGATGGCTGAAGATCTGATTTCTCTTATCAGGGGTTCCCAGCCTCCTCCTTACAAAAGGCCTAGACAAGAGGAGAATCTGCTTCCTCTGAACAACTGTCTATTTTTTTGGATTCCTCTGAAGACCAAGAATATTCCTTCTCTCCTTATGAAGATTCTGATGCTGAGGACTCTATTCCCTCAGCTTCCCCTCCAGAAGATTACTCTTTTGGGGAAACTTTACACACTATGAGGGAACATTTTCACTGGGAAGGTCAGGATTACTCTGATTCCAAGAAAAGGCTCAGAGTTTCTTTTACTCCCCCTACACAGACCTCTAGCCATCCCTCCTGTTTTGGACATTGTGGATGATGTTTACTTAGAATCCAGTTTCAACCCTGACTCTCTGCCTCCTGCCCCGGCCAAGTCTGACAGATACTACAGAGTGCCTGATTCCCATAAATTCCTCTACAAAAGCCCAGTAGCTGACCCAGAGACCATCTCCCAGGGTCCCAAGGGGGCTAAGGCTTCCATGGCTAAAAATCCACTACCTTCTGAATGGGATTCAAGAGCACTAGACAGATGAGGGAAAAAGGTTTACACCTCAGCCACTTTAGCTATGAGAGCTCTAAACTGTCAATTTCATATGCTTAAGTATCAGCAATTTCTGATCTCTCAGTTAAAACAAAAGATAACAACCCTTCCTCAACAATTTGAATTGAAAGAAGTACAGGAGTTGCACGCCACAGAGCAGGTGGGCAAACGTACCTTACAATGTGGGTTTGATTCTTTGGAGACCTCCTGCAGAGCAGCGGTCACTGGTTCAGTTATACGTAGGCATGCCTGGTTAAAGGAACAAAGTCTGCCTGAACATGTTAAAGCAAAACTACTAGATGCTCCCTTGCAGCAGGATGTTCTTTTTGGTGTTAAAGCAGAAGAAGTTTTAAAGAAAATGGAAGATGAGGCAAAATCAATGCAGACAGTCAAAGATTTCCTACAGGTACAACTCCCTCGCTTCAGCAGAAACCGGCCAACCAAACATTGGTCATTTCCAGTCACTGACAGGCCTCAGAGGGGTAAATACAGGTGCCCAAGGGGCAGAGGACAACCACAAGCTCAGTATAAACCTCACCAATGGACCACTCCAACCCTGAAGGGAGGAGAAGACAGGTCTCAAGCCACCAGAAGGAAAACTCAATGACTTGCACCTCAACTGGCCAAACAAAGTTCTCTTGTCAGCCCCCCTGGGGGGGAAAACTAGCATTATTTGTAGACAACTGGCACATGGTCACAAAGGACAATTGGGTCCTGGACATAATTTTATGAGGATACAGATTCCACTTTCACACCTTGCCAATAAAAAGAGGAATGCCAAACCTGCCACAAAATCAAAGGGCAGAGGCTCAAAAACAAATTACAGCTCTCATGGCCATGAGAGCCATTCAAAGGGTGCCAACTCACAAGCAAGGCCAAGGATTTTACTCAAGACTATTCCTAGTACCCAGGAAAGAAAATGCTTGGAGACCAATTCTGGGCCTTTCAATTCTAAACACTTACAAGTTCCCAAATTCAAGATGCTAACACTACAGCAGCTACTTCCCATGTTGGGCAAGGAAGCATGGCTGGTAACGTTGGACCTCAAGGAGGCATATCTGCATGTCCCTATCAGACAAAGTTGCAGAAGATACCTCCATTTCATTGCAGGTTTAACCCATTATCCATTCTCTGCATTGCCCTTTGGCTTATCTACTGCACTCAGAGTATTCACAAAATGCCTGGCACCAGTAATTGCATACTGCAGACAGAGGAATTCAAATATATCCATACCTGGACGACTGCCTCATCCAAGCAGAAAGAAAAGACATTCTCATACAACATCTGACTTTTGTGAAGCATCTACTAAATTGTCTGGGGTACACAGTAAACGAAAAGAAGTCAAAACTAGTACCCTCACAAAAAATGACATTCCTGGTTGCCAGCTTGGACACAACGGCCCAGAAGGCTTATCTTACACCAGACAAGCAATTACAACTGACTCAATATTTCAAGACAATGGTAACAAAGACCCAATTAACTGCAAGAAAAATTCTGCAGGCTTTGGGCTTCATGGCATCTTGCATTCTGATAATACCATTTGCAAAACTGCATATGAGGAAATTACAATGGTACCTAAAAAGTGTATGGTCTCAACACAGCCACAGCTTGGACACAGTGATATCTCTCATTCCCTGCCTTCAACAGGAATTTCTGTGGTGGGCACAGGCATGTCACCTCAACAAGGGTCAGCCTTTCACCTTGCCACCACCCAGGCAAACTATCACAACAGATGCTTCAGACTATGCCTGGGAGGCTCACATGGCAGGGCAATGCATTCAAGGCATATGGACTGCAGAACAAAGAAAACCGCATAAACCAAAATGAGATGCTAGCTGTACAAAAAGCTCTGACAGCCTTCAAGGATCTACTACAACCTGGACAACTGGCAATAAAGACGGACAACACCACAGTAATGTGGTACATAAACAAGGGGGCACACATTCCTACCCTCTTTGCAGGCAAGTAATAATCATATGGAACACAGCTCTGACCTTCCAAGTCCAGTTACAAGCTCACTTCCTGCCAGGACAGAAAAACACATTGGCAGAAGACCTAAGCAGAAACATCAAAGATCCCCACGAGTGGAAGCTAGACCCACAAATATTTGCAATGATAACTCAAAGATGGGGCCTACCAAATATAGACCTGTTTGCCAGTCCTCAAAACTACCAGCTGACAAAATTTTGTAAAAGGACATTCCACCAACAAGCTTTTGGAAAGTGGATGCTCTCTCCTTCAGTTGGAAAACCTGACAGAATATGCCTTTCCTCCATTACCTCTTCTCACAAAGGTTCTTTTGAAGGTCAAAAAGGAGAGACCTTGAATGATTCTCATAGCCCCAGACTGGCCACGCCAGCACTGGTACCCACTATTGAAGAATATGGCTCACAGTCCACCATGGAATTTGCCTCAAATACCTCATTTGCTCACACAGCAAGACAAGCAGATTCTTCACAGCCAGATCAAAACCTTAAACCTGGCTGCATGGCAAATAAATTAAGCAGCCAACCAGCCCCTCTTTCACAAGCAGTACTCTATGTTATTCTAGAAGTCAGGAGGCCAAGCACCAGGAAGGCTTACTCGGACAAATGGAAAAGGTTTTCTGCTTGGAACCAAGCTAAAGGCCTAGATACAACTCAGCCTCATATGCCTCACATTCTGCAGTATTTAGCTGAGATGTTGCATAAAGGACTTTCCTTCTCCTCAATTAAAATCCATGCTTCAGCTATTTCAGCTCACTATGACACGAATCCACCTTTATTTTCAAATCCACTCCTAAGGCAGTTCCTCAGAGGGGCAAAAAACATTAGACCACCTAGAAGAGCTCCTACACCTACATGGGACCTCAACTTTGTTCTGGAAAAACTAACATAACCTCCCTTTGAACCAGCTTTTTCTGCAGACCTTCAGTTCCTATCTTGGAAGACTGCCCTGCTCCTGGCAATAACTTCTGCTAGGAGAGTTTCAGAATTACAGGCACTTATGGCAGTGGAACCTTTCCTCATTTTTCATCAGGACAGAGTTTCTCTACGAACTAATCCTTCCTTCATGCCTAAGGTGGTTTCCCACGTAGCTTTAAATCAAACCATCCATCTACCCACTTTCTTCCCCAATCCACAGAACAAAGGTGAGACTCCTACATTCCTTGGACATTCACAGGCAGCTTCGATATTACTTGGATAAAACTAAAGCTTTCAGAAAAACTGACCAGCTCTGTTTCCTATGCTACAGCTTCTCAAGGGAGGGCCATTTCCAAGCAAACCATTTCTAAATGGATAGGCCATTGCATACGATTCTGCTATACCCATCATGGGAAACCAGTTCCTCCTACCATTAGATCCCACTCTACCAGGGCAACAGCTACCTCTACAGCCTTTCTCAGGGGGGTTCCTACCAAGGAAATTTTAGAAGCTGCAACTTGGAGTTCTGTACACACCTTCACCAAACACTATCGTTTACCTCTTTATTCTAAGTCCAGGGCAGGCTTCGCCACTGCAGTTCTGCAGGGACTCATTGCCTCCTCTATAATTCCTCCACCCTACCTTAGCTTTGGGACTCAACCCAAGTGTTATGACTGCAGCAGGGTAACACGATGAACATAGTACAGTTTTGTACCCACCATAAATGTAGATGTTCAAGTGTTCACCCTGCTGCAGTCCAGGTTACCCTCCCTCCCAACCCCTCTGATCTACTGGCTAAACCTATTCTATGCCTTACTGATGTATTTGCTTATAGCTGAAGAGTTTTTGTGTCTGTACAGTGTTCTCACTTTTTGGTACTGATTTGGATCACCCTTTTGGGGGCACCTGACATCTGGGGCAAGAATAACTGAAAAAAATGGTGTCGGTTGCAATATATGTACCCCTGGCACACTGATGTCAGGGATATGGCGACAGCAACAGACGTCGGACCAAGATTTTGGAAATCCGGCCGACTCCGGGACCGCCTGACGACAGGATAACCCAAGTGTGATGACTGCAGCAGGGTGAACACTCGAACATCTACATTTATGGTAGGTACAAAACTGTATTTTTCTTGCAAAGTAATTATAACATAAAGCAGAAGTGACCTGAAAAGAGCAAAACTAAGTATATGGTCACAGGCTTTCTATAAAGGAAGTTAATCTTGGAAAATGTCTGAATTAGTATTGGCAAGAGACTTGGAAAAAGAGTGTTCACATTTCTCTTATATAATTGCCAAAATCATATTTCTAGATTTTACACAGATCAATGAATATTGAGTCTTTTTTGATATGATTAACATGAAATAATGTCTTTAAATCTTGCATGCTGAGAAGAAAACAAGTTACAAATACAAATAAGAACTGCATCTGTTGAATGTTTGCATAAATATGGTAACTACTTATGATGTCTTCACAGTGATAGTGCACCTCATTCAGACAGAATTCAACAATGTTAAAATGTAGGATTTGTTTTATTACCAGTAAGATTCTAGGTAAGAATTAGCATCACCAAATACATTATCATCACATGTGGAAGTAAAACTGAAAAATGTTTGCTAGAAATTAAAACAACTTGCATTAATTGAATATTTTACTCCAACAATGTTGTAATGTTGAAATTTACTGTCTTCATACCAATTTTTTTTTCTTATCTGTGAAAGACAATAGCTGACATATTAATATAGACCTTTGAAAATAATACACATTTTATTTGTAGGAATAGCATTTGAACAGTTAGTAGCATTGGTACTGTACTATGAAACCGAACTAGATGACAGAGGTGCGAAGAACAGTCGTGTTTGTTTGAACTGTGATGCAAAGCTGTATAGGACTTACAGTAGCCCATGTGTTTGTTGCAGTCACACTGATAATCTTAATGCTGGAGATGTATTATTACAAGAGAGAAAATCTCTCTGGTTCAGGGATTGTTTCTGAGTTTAGTTTGTATGTCAGGAGGTATGCATGTATTAGGTCATTGCGGGTTTGTTGTCAAGCTGGGTCCAGCTTGTACTGTTTCAGGAAGCCTTTCTTCATAAAACAGCACCATAACCCAGAGTTTTAAGATTGTATTCACAATGTTAAATGCATGCTTATAGAGCTACACTGCTTTTTAATATTTTTACTGTGTAGTTTTAATATTGGATTTTAGCAGTCTTCCCCCATGAAGAAGTATATAAATGAAACAAAACAAGATGTGCAGATAACTCTGGATAAACCACAACTTCAAAGAGCACAAAACAAGTATATCCATCAGCAGAAATTTCACTAGAACCCAAGTATATTAAAACTACAATTCTAGTAAAATTTCTGCTGGATATACTTGTTTTGTGAGTTATATAAATGATTTTTTTAATAGATGGTCATTTTACATAGCAAAGCCCCAAACATATTTCAGGTGTATTCCTTCCTTAACGGGGTCGCAGACTGAAAGGGACCAGTTTCCTAGTTATGACAAATACCAATAAAATAAGTAAATGATCAGTCTCAGAATTCAATATTTGTTCATGACAGCAGAAACATTAAAGTTTTCAGTAAGTGTTGAGCAGAAGATGAGATGGGAGGATATCGTACGCGCACAGATACACACACACACACACACATCTAGATGTAAAAATGTTACACACAGAAACATACACACACATATATATATATTTTATTTATTTTATTTTACATTTGTTGACCGGGCTAGTTCTGGCTGGATATATGTCCATTTTCAGCAGAGGCCCGAGGAGAAAAGCTCCACTATATATACTAGAGAATAAACATAAAAAACAGCACAGTAAGAGACAAATATAAAAATCTAAAGAGAAAAAAAAAAACTATTCCAACGTAGCATAGTGACAGTACAGCAGCAATTTAACAGATAAAAAAATAATGCTAGGATCGTTAATCCCATATTCTTTGCAGAAACAGGAATTGTAAATGACAAAAAAATAATAAACAATAGAGTTTATACAATATTTGCAGAATTAACAATTATGATAAACATTTGTGCCAGGCAATAGTTTTAATGATCAAAGTCTCAGAATTCAATATTTGTTCATGACAGCAGAAATATTAAATATATATATATATATATATATATATATATATATATGTATATATATAAAATGTTATATACTGGAAGTAAAATTTGAGATGTAGATGCAGAAGAGGGTAAACATAGGTATAGGTGGATTAAGGCAAAGGAGAGTAATATTTAACAATGCACCAATTATTCAACCAATTGGATAGCAAGTCCAGAAGAAGGCAACAAATGAAAATTTAAAAATGCAAGACAGTGCATGTAATAGGCCGAAGATTGCATTATATAGGAAATTAATGAGCAGGAGAAAGAAGTAAAATAGGAACAGGCTAGCCCATGTCTGTAATAGGATGTGGGAGAGACCCCAAAATTGGTGTAAGAGGGGAAAAAAAGCCTTTTTGTCATAGCACAAGAAAGATCACAGCAAGTGAATGCAAGGGGAGGGTAAGTAGGAAAGGTTGGTATGAGTCTCAAAAGACAAGGCACGTTTTGTGAAGGTAAAGGACAAATAAAAAAATGAAAGTAAACAAACTGTGAAGTTGCAAAGTTGGAGAGCAACAAATTATGCTGTATATAGGCATATTTTTAAGAACCCAATTCAGTATTTCTTATGAGGAGGTACAAATTGCAATTATCCTTCAAGGAGAATCGGCCTCAAAACAGGTATATCCAGCAGACACAGCAGAAATTTTACTGCCCTTAGGCAGGCAGCTTTGAGATAATTCCTACTATATACGGAGTAAGGAGAATGCAGTCGATGAGATCTTCTGTAGTTTAGTAATATCCTTAAACAAGGAATGAAAAGTTGCATGTTAATTGACAGGATGCCACCATGGAGACCAGTACTAAAATGTGACACTGGCTGCCTTTATTAACGTTGCTTAATTGTCTTCCTTTTGTATAGAGCTGTGCAAAATATGCTTATTACGATGCTGTAACCACAGAAAGTTTTGGTAAACTTCAGATGTGATGGACCAAATTAAACACATGCTAGGAGGATACAGAATTGTGCAGGTGAAATGAGATCATGACAGATTTATTTACTTTTTGTGCTGAAGCAGGCTGCTTGTTGTAAAGCCTTAGAAAAAGTATGGAGTGCAACCATACTGCTTCATGGAATGCAACAGTGAACCAGAAGACTGATGTAAAAGAGGAAGCTTGATGAACATATTCAAAATAATGTAACAAGGTTGTGACTCCTATTCTTCATTATAATGAAGCAGTATTTTCTTTAACTACTCATTGCTGCTGTTGTTTGTCTTTTCGGCTTTTCCCGGTTAGGGGTCACCACAGTGGTACACTGGTCCGCTAATGATTGGCAGTTGGTTTTTATGGTGCTGAGTTGCCAGCCCAACCTTCAGCGAAGGCACCCCCATTCACGCATGACTTTTGGAGGCCACTCGACCACGGGGAGGACATGCAGACTCCACACAGAAGGCACTCCAGCCGGGAATTGAACATGAGAACCTCTTGCTGTGAGGTGGTAACGCTGCCGCTGTACCACTGCGGATTTTTTAACTAGTTTTTTTTTTTTTTTTTTGGCTGACAACTAACTTCACAGTTTTATATAATATGACTCTATATTTTTTTCTCCCTAGCCTTGTACACACCTATTTTCTCTTTAACTTGAATATGGAAGACAATGCACCTATTAAGTGTATTGGTTTATCCTCTTTCCTTGTTGATCAATAATTAGTTAAAATAGCCCCCTACATCTTGGAGTATCCTGGCTTGGATCATATCTTTTCTCAGAAAAAGCTATGGTAACTGAGTTCTGATCATTGGTACTGTTTTAAGCTATTTCTCATTCAAAATGGTGGTTAATTTACTCTGACTGGAGATCGATGACAGTGAATAAAATGTACATCTTGCTGTTTGATGTGATGTGCTCCACAAGGGTGGTATACATGATGAAAAAATATTTTAATTTCTTAGAGTTGGTCATGTTTTACTGTTTTATGCAATACTTCAGCTTGGTATTGAGTATGAAATACCATATTGTTTTTTAATCCATTAACACCTCTGAGCTGTGGAATGTCGCATCTGGCTGCCTATACATAGTCCTTACATTCTAGATCATGTTCTGAAAAACCAAGTTAAACATGTAAGATAATGTAAATATGTTGTGAATGGTAAATGCTTTCAAATGTAAAAAAATCCATGTTAATATTAAAAACAACAGTGATAGTACATTCATGTCTTTGTCTATACTGTAATATTGTATTATGTACGCAAGCTCAGAATTATATTTTTCTTAAGCTTCACAGCTTTCCATATCTTGGAAATTGTACAACTTATAATGTCAAAACACTTGAGATTCTTTCAGAAATATGAAAATATTCTGACTTGTGCAATTAGCAATATAAGTAACACTTAATATCTCTCAAGATGTGCAACTTACAGTGCAGGCTTCAGTCACTGTCAAGTAATACTTTGTAAGTCTCTTGTTTTTTTGAAATATTGCATATCTTAAGAATTGCTATTAAACAGCAAGGAATATTTAAAGTATAAAGCACCATACATGGGTATGGCCATGCCACTCAGTAACACAGCTCTCTGTCAAGAAAATATGAATGCCAAGTAAACAATGACTAATCTCTACTCTGCAAGACATCGTCTATTAACAACCCTAGTGTCATTTTTTATTTGCATGCTGCTCTTTCTTATCCTTCATATTACTGATTGGAAAGTCACCAAGTTAAAAAAAAACAGCTTCAAAAGTAGTATATGAAGATGCACAAAAAGTTTTTTTTTTTTTTTTTTTTAGGAGGGAATACATTCAAGGAAGGCTCCATTCCTCAGTGTAGTTAATCTTACTGTGCCGTTATTTTTTTTCTCCCTACAGTACCACCTAGATGTTAATGTAGTACCTATAAACCCTTCCGCGCCTTACAGGTTTTTGTTCCCATTTGCACTTGCTTCCATGACACAGATCATGAACATTTCAAGTTTTTTTTTTTTGTTTTTGGATGTGTCACACTTTCGGAAAGTAACTTGCTTAGCCCCTACATTGCATAGGCTAGGCAGCACATTTTGTATAGTTTTCACTGTCAGTCCCCACCCACAATTTTATCCATGGAGACTCACCAAGGTCAACAAAGTGCCACAAAATCTTCAACTAGCTGTTTGAAAAAAGAATGGCATTCTAGCTGTTAGTATTATGCTTTGAGAAGAGTATGAATGAGTTGCACTTCAAAAATATTTACAATATTTAGGTAGTGTTGATCGGAGTTCTATTTCACTTGTCCATGTAAATACTGAACTAAGCACAATATCAAACGACAGGCACCTATCATTTTACACACTAGCTGTTTGAAATAACTGTCAGCTATTAAATAATGAGCAGAGATGACTACTTTCACACCTAACAAGAATGTGGGTGAGGAAATGTCTGCAAGTTTAAGAACTGCAGCTTTGAATACTTGACAAGTATGTACAGATTAGAATGATTCAGTTGAAAAGTAGTAAACAGGTTTTATATACCATGTCAGACGTGTAGCTAAATGGAGGGAAATAAGCTCATCAGCAGCAGCTCACTTGTAATAGGTGACTCTATCGTCAGGCACACTGATGTCCCGCTCACCAGGCTGAACAAGGAGAAGGACAAGGTGAGATGCCTGTCGGGTGCTAGGATCTGCCACATAACGCAAGCACTCAGTTCACTCCAAGGTAAGTACAAATATGACTCTGTCATTACCCATGCTGGTGTGAATGACCTGAGACGTACCTCCCTGGACTACATGAAAAGAGACATAGAGGAGCTCTCTGAGCATGTAGCCCAGGCCGGTATGACATTGACCTTGAGTAGCATCTTACCCTCACCAAGAATGATGCCACAATATGAAGACAAGATGATCAATTTCAACAACTGGCTTAAGTATTGGTGTCATTCAAAGGGGATCCAATGCCTGTCACCCTGGGATGACATGCTTGACGAGCCACGATGCTTCGCTAGGGACGGTTTGCACCTGTCACCCCTGGGCTTTCGGCTATTGGCAAAGGCTCTTGCTACCCCCATAGTGCCTTTTTTAGGCAAGGCTCAAAAGACAAACCCACCTCCATTGGTATCACAAGGGATAAGAAACTAAGAGTAATGCTACTTAATGCCAGAAGTCTAAACCTCAAGATGCATGCACTTGAAACTCTCCTTAGCATGGAGAACATCGATATCTGTGCAGTAACAGAAACCTGGTTCAAGGCTCCCGAGAGCACCCCAGCACTACCAGGTTAGACCTCATACCATGCTTTTCGGCCCCAAAACTTGGACTGAACCACAAAAGGAGGGGGAGTATCAATATTCGTCAGATACCCACACTTCCAGGTTGGTGGCACAGCACGAAGCATCAGAGACTATCCATGTGCAGCTAACAGTGGGTAAAACTGGCTTCCAGTTTATAGCATGCTAGAGACCACCCTCCCAAACCCAGGAACCCCACTCGGCCTTCCTGAGAACACTGGAAAATATGAAGGTCTCTCCAAGCACCATTATATTGGGCGACTTCAACTACCCAAACATAGACTGGGAGCATTACTCTAGCTCCAACACCCTAGCCCAAAGGTTCCTAGAATTTATAAACTCAAATGCTATGGAACAACTTGTTACCACTCCCACAAGAGAGGAAAACATACTGGACCTGATCATCACCAACATGGGGACTCTATGCTCCAGACCAGAAGTGTATCCCTCACTGGTAAGATCAGACCATAAACTAATCTCACTGGATATTCACATCCCGACCCCACCCCCTGCCCAGAAAACCACAATGAAAAACTTCTCTAAAGCAAATTTCACACTCCTCAAAACCGAGGTGGAATCCTTCAAAGCCCCCAGGCCTGTGGAAAATACGGCCCAGACCGCAGAATCCTTTATAAACGCATTCTATGAACACCTTCAGGAATGCATGGATCATGCAATCCCAAATAAAACCAAAACCCAATCCTCCAAAGGCAGACATCCTGTCTGGTGGACCCCAGCCATAAACAAACTATACAATAGAAGGAGGAAGATACTACATGATAGAGCAAAATCCCAAAAAGGGGAAGGCAATCTCTGATCAGTATTAGCAAAAAACTACGGGCACTCATAAAATCGTCTAAGGCCAGCTTCGAGAGAAAAATTGCACAGGACTCTAAGGATAATCACAAGGCTTTCTTTAGTTATGTTAGGAACCTGGGTTGGAATTCCCAGATATGCTCAGAATTAGTCCAAGATGACAAAAAATACACCGAACCCACAGACATTGCCAACATCCTAGCTGACCGGTTCAGCGCAAATCCCCCCACCCCACCAAAAGGGCAAATATCTATCCCAGCAGAGTGCTGCCCCCCTGACATCTCAGATGCTCAGGTAAGAGCCACCATCTCCAAAGCAAAAAAAAACAGCATCAATGGGACCAGATGGTGTCCTGGGCTGCATCCTACATGAACTCCAAGAAGAGCTAAACCCAAACATAAAACTACTGTCCAATCTCAGCCTTACTACAGGATATGTACCCAAAGAGTGGCGTACAGCAACAGTGGTCCCTCTCCACAAAGGTGGTGCCTCAACGGATCCTGGAAACTATCGCCCCATAAGCCTGACTAGCTTGGTCTGCAAAGCTATGGAAAGGATCATCATGGACCTCATAAATAAAGATATTGGGGACCTACAGACACTGGATCCTACCCACTTCGACTTTAAGGGCAGATCCTGCCTCTTAAACCTGGTCGATTTCCTTGAAACAGTCACCAAGGCCATTGACGAGGGGAAGGTGTTCCACACAGCCTACCTGGACCTCACAAAAGCTTTCGATACAATACCCCACTTGTGCATTCTAGATGAGCTCACCAGCTTAAATATAAACCCCTATGTCACTAGATGGGTTGCAAACTGGCTCAAGGACAGAACCCACATGGTTAGAATTGCTGGAGCCATGTCAGACTCCAAACCAGTTACAAGTGGCGTCCCACAAGGCTCAGTCCTGGGATCTCTCTTGTTCGGTATATATTTCTCGGAGGTACAGGCCAACACGGAAGGACTGTGGCTGACCAAGTTCGCAGATGACTGCAAACTGGGTGCCATAATTGACTCTCCAGCCGACACAAGCATCCTACAAAAGGGCCTCATAGAAACAGACAACTGGTGCCAGAGCCATGGCCTCAAGCTAAACGCCAAAAAGTGTATAGTCATCCCCTTTGGCAAAAACAAAGTGCCCACAAATTACCACATAGGTGGTAATCCATTAAGTACAGAAGAAGTAATTAGGGACCTGGGCACCCAAGTTGATAGCAATCTCTCATTTGACAACCACGTGGCCAAAGTGGTTAGAAAAACATTTTATATAGCCCACCTAATCATGAAGGGATTCACATCTAGATCAGGGAGGTCATTGTGCCTCTTTACTCATCCCTCATCAGGCCCATAATTGAGTACAATGCCCCTTTTGGGATGTACCTTACCAGACACCTGCAGCAACTGGAAAGACCCCAAAAGTACCTCACCAAGAGGATCAAAGGGCTCAAACAGATGCCATATGCTGCCCGATTAAAGAAACTCCAGCTCTACTCAGTGGCATACCGCCTGCTCAGAGGCGATCTGTGCCTGACGTATAAAGCCATGTCCAACACGGAATTAATGGACATGCTGCACCTCAGAAAATCCAAATCCCATCGAGCTATGCACTTGAGAGACTTGAACCTCAGCACTGAAATAAATAGGACATGCTGGAGGGACAGATTCATAACCCAGAGGCTCCCTTCACTCTGGAATAAAATCCCAGTCCAGGTTAGGCAGAGTCCCTCATTGACTCTCTTCAAGAGGAATCTTGATGAGTGGATGGGGTATCACTTCTGTGTCACTGTTAAACAGATGCACAGTATACTAACCTCAAAAAAGGGCATAGCAAAATTAATTTAAAATGGATGGCAAAAGCCAAACACACTCTGGCTAGGCTTATTCTGAAGCATAATTAGTACATGGGATGTCACAATTTGAATAAATATATATATATATATATATATATATATATATATATATATATATATATATACGGCTGTGGCCGAAACCGGTACAACCATGTTGGTGTACTGTGACAATTTTTGTTGTTTTATCATGTAATAAATTTCTGGATATGCCACAGGAGTCGGGTGCTGGGTTTTTCTTTTTGGATCAAATGCTATTAATGTCATGGTTGTTAAAAATGGCATTAAGAAGATCAAACGTGCATAAGACTAAATGCCCAACACACAAAAATCGAGAAAGAAAAAGTATTCCCTCTCCCAATCTTCACACTAACCCCCCCCCCTGCCAATAACTTGCTTCAAATTCATCTGAATAGTGACAGTGTTATGGGAAGATTTTATTAAGGTGTAGAATTTGGGTTAGGAAGTATAAAAATTAGGGTTAGCAACCATTACTCAGGTGGGCAGGAAAGTCCTTAAAAGTTTAATACTGATTGCAAAAATTAGAAATATCTCATGTATGCGTTAATAAAAACTTGATAAAGTCAGTCCTAATAGGAATGCAAACTAAAGTATTATAGTTTAATACAATTTTTAAGGCAGTAAATGCTATGTAAGCCAGTTGTATCAACTAAACAGATAGTCACTAACAGAGGAGTATGTTAGACCATACTCTGTGCATAAGGCAGGCCTATAGGATAACGGAGAGTTGGCAATGTAAATCTTAAGCCTGGAATACTCTAAAATGAACAGATTTCAGTTTGTACAACTCTAGCTATTGGATCAGTAAGGACTGAAAGTGTAGATATTGGGAATGCACTTCTCTGGCTAAAGAATGCAGTTTCTTCCCACCACAAAAAAAAAAAAAAACAAAAAAAAAACAGTTCACATTGTTCTAGTTTACAGAATTCTAAAACAGAGGAACCTAAGTATCTTTTTTTTTTTTTTTTTTAATTTTCTTTCTCCATTTTCTCATCTATGCATCCTGTGATATTTCACTGTTGCAGTAATAACTGTTTGAGATTTCATTGCTGTGGCAGCCCTTGGTCTGCCTGAGTGCCAGAGATTTAACTCCCTCCTACTCCTGTGCTGGCAAACACCCTGGAGCTGACATCAGGATGTCTGGCTATAAAGGTCATCTGCCAACACCAGCTTACACCTCTTTCCTGCTGTTGAGCCTGAAGCATCCGGTATCTGTATCGTAGAGTCCATCAGTCATTTAAAACACTAGATACCTTTTTTTAAAGCTAAGAGCTATGTTGAGGAAAAACATCCTTTTCTCTTTTTATTGTATGTACTCTGAGTACTAGGACTGACATCTGTCTTGATTGTGGAAAGTGGATTCTACACTGGGACTTACTCACTTTGCCTTTTTTGCTTAGGCCCATAACACAATGTTCCAAATTGTTATGCTCACTTTAATGTGTATGATTCTTCATAGGGTTGAGTCTCTTGCACAGTATTTGGAGAGAGAGAAGGCCATCATGGATCCTCGTGCATTATGGTGTCTACCAGTCCATCTTTCGATCCCTCTTTAAAAAAAAATAAAAAGGGGGAGAAGCATCTTGAAACCACATAGAGAGACAGATGATACAACTTTGCACAGGCTTGTGATAGCTGATGGAGCAAACCACAAGAACAGGATGCAGGATACAACAGATTTATTCCGGTACCTCGGCCCAACAGCCTTCAAAGGAATAAACATCAAGCCACCAGATGCATTATATATACTGGTGCTACCCAACAATCAACAATTAAACAATTAAATATGATTGAAATGGTATTAAACAACTCCAGAGAGTTAAAGGTACAGACAAATTTATATAAGAAACACATAAAGGTTAGAATACATCGAATTATTCATTACAAAACACAAGAAAGATACTATTAAATGTTTAAATTCACTTCCAAATTCAAACCTCGGGGTTTGAGAGTACCATATTTTAAAATAAATCTACTTTCTAGATTTAATAAACTCTGCTGAAAATTACCTCCATAATGTACATTGGGTTTGGCTAAAGCACAAAAAAATAATGAGTCAATAGACCCACTGTGTACTGTATGAAAATGTTCAAATATAGGGCTATCTATCCTAGCATTGCGAACATCGCCAATATGTTCTAATACACATATTTTTAATTGGCGTTTTGTCTGACCTATATAATATTTTGGAAAAGCATAATCACAACCAATAATATAAACTACACCACAGGAACTGCAATTAAAATTATTTTGTGCAAAATATTTAACCCCATTAATGGTACTACCTGATAGGTTTTTCACTCTCACACATATCTTACATTTACCACATTTAAACATGCCATAATGAATATCAGAATCCAGCAAAGAAACATCACTTAGCAAATGTTTAGGTTTATGAACTTCCTTAAGATTGGCATATCTGCCATATGAAAAGGAAACATGTTCAGGAAAAAGATGCCCAATCTCCTCATTTTTATGAACAATAGGCCATAAGAAATTGACAATGTTACTTAAAGTGTCCGAAAATAGAGAGTATTTAGTAACAAAAAATAATCTATCATCATTAGTATCCATCTGTTTATGAATTGGATTAATGTAAGATAACTTTGTAACATCATGCTTTAAATTAGAATCAAATCTTGCACGATTCTTCCTAATTAAACTCTCAGAATAACCCCTATCCAACAATCTCTTACAAACATTGTCAAATTCCAATTTCAAAAACCTATGTTCAGAAGTGTGTTCATATGTTCGTTTAAATTCACCATAAGGAAGGGCCTCAATAAGATGCATAGGATGTGCACTAGATGCATGCAAAAAATTATTAGAAGCTACTTCCTTCCTTCCTATATGGTTTAAATTGGACAATTCATTTTATAGTATCTTTCTTGTGTTTTGTAATGAATAATTCGATGTATTCTAAGCTTTATTTATGTGTTTCTTATATAAATTTGTCTGTACCTTTAACCCTCTGGAGTTGTTTAATACCATTTCAATCATATTTAATTGTTTAATTGTTGATTGTTGGGTAGCACCAGTATATATAATGCATCTGGTGGCTTGATGTTTATTCCTTTGAAGGCTGTTGGGCCAAGGTACCGGAATAAATCTGTTGTATCCTGCATCCTGTTCTTGTGGTTTGTTTCATCTAATTTTGTTGCTGCTGTTGGTTGCTGATAGCTGATGGAGGTCAGCATAATGGTGAAGATGTTTATCTTAGAGAGAAGGTGCAGGTTTGATTCTCACATGGTGTAATTGGCTAGGCTTAAAAATGGCCTACAAGGCAGTTAGCCTAGTCCTAATCTATGAACCTATGAAGGACAGGAGATGCCTTTGCAGTCCTTGGCTACAGTTGAAGTGTTGGAGATTGCTGTTGTGTACCCATTGAAGCCTGACATGCTTCCTGACCCCCCCCTACATCCACAGAAGTCAAAGAACAAGGGTTGTCAGTTAGATCTGAGGCTGCTTTGCAGGTCATAGCTTCCAACCCCCATTTTAGGACTTCATATAGGGAGGGTGGAATTCCTAGCACCTCCAAGGAGTTGTCATTTGACCATACATATGCCACGGCCTAGATCCAGTTCTTCCAACACCACACCTTTGGCCAAACCTAAAAGGAAACTTTCTGCCTTCCATCAGCCTAGGCCTTCATGCTTTCAACCCCCACAGCCTACAATCTGGATCTGCTGATACTGCTTCAGGATTTACTTAATATTGTAGCTTTCAGAAAGCACAGTCCTACCAGCCACCCTGCTCTGACAGAATCAGTTTCTGGAAAAAGAAAGGATGACACCCCCAAGAAATCCTCATTTATAATTCTGATGAAGAGAAATTGACTTGTACAGAGTAATTGTCCACAGGCTCAAATGATGTTTTTTTATTCAGAAGACATCCTATCCCCAGCTTCACTAGCTGAGAACTTCACTTTTGAAGAAACTCTTCATAAGATGAGAGAGTATCTCCATTGGGAGACTCAGGATTGTCCTCAGTCTAAGAAGAAAGTTAGAGAATTTATTTAAGCTCCATGAGCATAAACCTTTGGCCATTTCTCCAGTGTTGGAAGTTGTAGAAGAAGATAGCGCTGACTAATTCTTGTAGCCTGAATACCAACCACCTGCTCCTAGGAAGCCTGATCATTTTTAGAGGGTTCTGGACTTCCACAAACACCTGTTTAGGAATCCTCCTGTGAATTCTGAAGCAGTGACTCAGCGCCCTGAGGGAGCTAAGGTCTGCACTTCCAGGAGCCCATTGTCTAATGATAAAGACAAGAGAACCCTTTTTTTTTCAGCAAAAATGTTTGCGCTTCTGTCACCCTGTCTGAGAGCTCTTAGTTGCCAGTTTCATACAGTTAACTACCAGGAAGCCCTTCTTGACTATATGATAGAAAAACTGGAGGATATAGAAGACGGAGCTCTCTAAAGAGCTGCTGGATATTTGCAACACTATTTCTCAGGTTGTAAAGCATTCTTTACATTATGGTTATGATGTTCTACAAGTATCCAACAGAGGAGCTGCCGCTAGGTTGGTTATATGTAGACATGCTTGATTAAGAGAGAAGTGCCTTCCAGATCACGTTAAGTTGGAGATTATAGATCCTTCTTTAAAAAAAGGAATTTTTCTTTGGACCCAAAGCAGAGGCTGTTTTGAAGAAACTGGAAGAAGACTAACTCGGTTCTGACAGTCAAGGTTCTGCCACCAAGGTTTAGAAGAAACTAATATACTAAATCCTATTTCCTTCCTCCCACCAAAGATAAGGTCAGAAGGGACAGACCACTGAGGCAACAGAAGAGATGGCAACCTGAATCTACTTCCAGGCCTAGTGGACCCTGACCTCAGCGGCTCAGCAAGGAGTAGCCATGACTCAGCCAGTCAAATCTAATCCCACCCCGCATTCCTCTTCTCCTTTAAGGCTAGGAGGAAGGTTAATTATCTTCCTTTTACAATAGGGAAAAATTATCCAAGACCAATGGGTGCTCAGTATCCTTGAGTCAATTCCTGTCATTTTTCAAATCAAGTAAATGAAGCTCTAAACCAAGTCGGTCTGCTCCTGTAACAAGGCTCCAAAGAGCAGGTACCCTCTCATGAAAGGGGAAAGGCTATTACTCAAAACTCTTTATTGCCCCAAGAAAAGCGGGAGCATGTTGGTCCATGCTCTATTTTTCTGAACAAAATAAGTTTCTTTTGGTTCCAAAATTCAGAATGCTTGCTTTGTAAAAGCTTCTATCTATGCTTGCTGTAAGAGCCTACATGATCACCTTGGATTAAAAAGATGCTTACCTATACATTCCCACAGCAATATCTCTCAGGAAGCATCCACACTTCAAAGCAGGTGAAAATCATTACGCTTTTTGGTTTATCTAATGCACACAGGGTTTTCACTAAATGGCTGGCTGCAGTAATTGCAAACTTACCCTTATTTAGATGACTGCCTGATCTAAGGGAGCTCCATGGAGGAGCTTCTAGTGGCCCTTCAAAAAACTGACCATCTTCTCATTTCTAGGATGCACCCTTAACCTAAAGAAATCAAATATCTCTTCATTCAGAAAACTAGTCTTTCTGGCAACATTGTTAGACGCACTAAGAGCTTCCTTCCACAGGAAAAGCTAGCTTTCCCAACCACCTGTTTTCAATCTTCTTCCCCTCTACAATATTCCAGCATGGGAAGTTCTCAGACTTCTGAGGATTGTGGTCTGTTACATTTTAATGGTTGCTCTAGCCAGGCTTCACATGAGAAATATCCAGTTGTATTTGAAAAATGTTTGGAATCAACACTACAGAAACCTCAACCACAAAATTTCACTCCTCCCTTGTTTACAAAGAGAGTTTCAGTAGTGGATCTTAACTTACAATTGGAATCTAGGGCTATCCTTCAGGTTTCCTCAACAAACCAGACTGTAACCTCAGGTGCCTTAGTCCTGGCTTGGGGAGTACACTCCAACAGCATCCAAACTCAAGGAAAATTGGACCAAAATTTCTTGAAAAAGTACATGAATCTAAAGGAAATTATTGCTGTTCTCAAGGGCATTCTACCTTTCAAGGAAACCTGGAATCCAAGGACTGTTCTAATACCAACAGGCAACACCACAGTAATGCAGTACATAAACAAAGAAAGAGGCACTCATTCTTGCCATTTGTGCCTCTTGAACATGTCCTTATGGGGCACAGCACAAAACCTGAGTTGTCAACTTTTAGCCTAGTAACTGCTGGGGATAAATAACTGTGTAGCAGATCAGAGGTGGACTCTCACAATCTGACCTTAAAAAGAAGCATCTTCCAACTCATCTGCCAAACTTGGGGTATGCCAGAAATAAACCATTTTGCTTTAGACCAAAACTGCTAGCATCAAAATGTTACACAAGGAGCAGACATCCAAAGATCTGCAGGATAGATGCCTGCTCCTTCAAAGTGACAGGTCTGTTTCTTTATGCATTTCCTCCACTATCCCTCATTCCCAGGGTATTACTAAAAAATAGGGAGGAAGGCCCAAGGGTGATTCTTATTGCTCTCTTTTGCCCGAGACAAAATTGGTTCCCTCTCCTTCACAGTCTGAGCAAGGAGACATATTGGTTGTTGCCTAAACATGTGGATTTTCTGACACAAAATAAGGGTTCCATCATACATCCCAACCTCAGCCCCTTCAGACTGACAGCATGGTTGATGCACTATCTGCATCTCCAGGCCTTTTCTTGGGCAAGGACCTACTGGACATTTTGAAAGAAATGAAAAAATCTAGTACCAGAAAAATCATACAATTATAAATGCAAACGGTTTTCTATTTGGTGTCAACAGCAACATATTTCTCCAAAAACAAGAGATCAACAGGTTCTTGATTACCCTTCTTATTTATTTAAATTTGGGTTCTCATACTCCATTAAAATTCATTCTTCACCCATTTCCTCCTGCCTTTCTATGCAGCCTCTTTTCTACTCTTACCCCTTGTTGAAACAATTTCTTAAGGATGTTGTTCAGCTGAGACCTCCCAGAAGAGCTCCCACTTTCTCTTGGAATCCGTTTCATGCTGGAAAAGCTTACTCTGCTTTCTTTTGAACAGACTACTACATCTGATATTCAATTTATCTCCTGGAAAACAGCTTTTTAGTGGCTATCACCTCAGTCAGGCTGGTGTCAGAACTTCAGACATTTATGTGCACTGAACCCTTTCTCGTTTTTTTTTTACCAGGACAGATTTTTTTTTATCAGGACTAATTCCTCTTTCATGCCAAAAGGTGGTTTCTAAATTTGCCCAAAACCAGTACATTCACCTCCTCAACTTTTTTTCTCAGCTTCAAAATGGAGGGGTTGCGGTGCATATCCTTCATTTTACTGATGTTCATAGATAACGTAGAAACTATCCAGACAGGACCAAGGTACGCAGGAAATCCAACCAACTTTTTGTAGCCTATACTAGCAAAAAAAAAAAAAAAAGTCCTATAGGTAAATAAGCCAGATCTAAGTGGATTTTCTGTTACAACATGGAAAGCTAGTCTCATTCTGTATCAAATCTCATCACACCAGAACTACTGCCACCATAAGTGCCTTTGTCAGAGGGATCCCAAATAGGGAAATTCTAGGGGCTGCCATTCTTTCCTCAGTCCACTCTTATACTAAACAGGAGGGGGCAAGGTTAGCTTAATGGTTAAGGTCTTTACCACAAAGATACAAGGTGCATGGTTTTATTTTGATCTCAGGTTACTGGATAAACTTACACTGAACTGGTGGTGTAGTAGTAATGTGAATAGTGAAAGACTATAAACAGTCCCAAAGACTTTGGTGCATACTCTAATCTGCCAATTTTCTCCAAATCCATGAATGGAGTTGCCTTTGCATTCCTACTGGGCATTCTTACCTCTGCCTAGATCTACCTTTATACCAACTCCCCATTTTTTCTCAGATTTGGAAATGCACTCATAGATATTACTGCAACAGTGAAACACAATGAAAGCTGAACAGTTGTCTACTCACCATTAATATAGATATTTGAGTGTCTTCACTGTTGTATATCTTCCCTTCCTCTATCTCCACGCTAATGTCTGGAGACTGGAGGTTGCTTCCCTCTCCTTACCCCTTTCCTATTCCCTTTCTCTATCCTTCTTTCCAGGTCTTTAGGATCCCTCCCTGGCACAAAGAGGACGCTTGTGGTGTTCTGTGTTGTGGGCCTGGAGCTTCTCATGGGGGAGGCTCTTCCTTTAATGGGGCAAGAAAGACCTGTAAAATGGCACTGGCTGATGACCATTATACTCAAACATCCTGACATCAGGTGTGGGGCATTTGCCAGCCCTTGAAGAGGAAGTTAAATCACCAGTACTCAGTCTAGCCAGGGGCTGCCACAGCAAGGGAAATCGATATAGTTATTTCTGCAGCAGTGAAGCCATTTGAACATCTACATTTATGGTAAGTAGAGACAACAGTACTTTCTCTGGCCTTTTATTCATGTCCACACAGTAAGTGCCTTTGCAGCAAGCACATTTCTCCTTCTGAAAGACACTTAAGTGCCTATTTTGTCTTAGTATCACAATATACAAAAGTGATTTGCCTGATGGGGGCTTAATGGAAGTTCTGCAACATCACATAATGTTGGAGAAGCTCCAAAAACTGCAGCAGGATTCCTCTGTTTACTGTTATAGAATTCTATACCCAGAAAAATATAAGTAAGGGCATTACAGTAGCAGAAGTCATCCTGGACTTACACATAGTTCTGTTGAAATGTTTGAAAGTTCCAAAAGCTAATGAAGGAAGATGCTAACTTCAGCCCATAATAGACCATCATAATTATGATTGAGCCACCTGTTTCTAGCCCTAAGGTTCCTTCTGAGATGCACCAACCCTGTTTTTCTACAGGGCCAGCATCTTACCCCTGCACCACCATCTGCAGCAGTTCTGCTTTCAGACTTTTCCCTCCTATGCAGTGATTGTGCATACCTACCAAGATTATTATGCATTGGCTATGGCCATTAGGAGTCTGGAAGATGCTTAAATGCTTATTAATAGGCATCAAATCCCTCTTCAAATGATGTCTGCCCCTCCTCATGTTCCTGTGTTAGCACTGGCTGTACTGATGTCCAATAAGCAGATACCAGAGGCCAGTCCAGCTATTATTCCTCTGGGTGTCAGTCCCACTGGCATAGGTTTCACTGGGGTATGTATATCTGGCATTTAGTTTTCTGGCATTTATTCGGCAGATATGTTTCAGTGGTGTCTCGCCTACCAGCATAAATTGTCTTGCAGTGTTTTCAACATGTGCAATGTATCTCCTTTTTCTTAGTACTGCTGAATGATTCAGTTAGAAGAACTGTACCCCTGATTTATTACTCCCTTTTGGCAGCCTCCTGCTCCAGTTCACCAACTAATCCATGCTCCTTTTCTAGTCCAAGAACTGCCTTTTTTTGTACCGGTGGAGAAACTATTAAATCTAAAAGCAAAAAGTGATATTCAGCTAATTCTCCAGTCCCAAGAGGCCTAGAAGGTGTATTCAAAAGTGCAACCAGTTGAGGGCACATTAAAACTATGACACTCATTTGGCGGATATACAGGAGGAAGAAGGGATTCTTTTCTTTCACTATGCATCAGTTCCACCCCATGTTTGGGGAAGTTCAAAAACTCACGCATGAAAAAGAATGTCTACAGACAGCATATCAGCATCACAAACAGGGATACAGAAGCATATCGATCATTGGAGCTCTCCTCCTGGATGGCCCTCTTATTGGTAGAGTCATTGCAAGATGTCTTTAATTATAACCCTAACACTAAGGTCTCTGTTAACAGAAAGACAGAGCAGCCCTTCTTTCCCCACAGACATGTTCTCTGTTAGCTACTGTTTATAAACTAGTGCATGTGTTCCAGCAGTGGTTCTTTAGAGTTATCCAGCTCCTGAGTTTTCCACCACTGATACCCAGATCAAGAATCCAGGACTCTTATGATACTGAATTATTTAACTTGGATAATCTGTTTTAAAAGAAACATTTCAGGTAAACTATTGCCTTATGTTTTGGAAATACATGCTGGTAACCATAAGTCCCTATTTATGGTGCATACTTTCAGAGCTTCTGTGGATAGCAGCCTGATGGGCTGTGCCAAATAAAATTCAGTGTATAAGTTTGTAAGAATGGCTAAATGTGGCATAATTTTACACTAGCAATCCTGTATCAGCCTGACACCGCTAAACAGAAGATGTTAAGCACTTTTATTGACCCCTTGCTATGTGGATTAAAGATTTCTGCCTCACTTTAATCTGTGAGGGAGATGGTTACTGCTGTGGGTGTCAAATTTCAACTAAACAATGGTCCTTTTCAAGGATAGAAGAATCAATGAAGATTATAGTTCCACAAAAGCTTATAGCCCCAACAGAAAAACTCTTCTGGAAGGTGTCAAATTCTCTCTCCATCTCAGCTATCTGAAATGGCATTGGCCTAGAAGATGAGGTAAAGAGCAGTTTCAGATAGGTTGTAGGCAGTTCCTGGGGTCCCAGCAGTGGTCCTGACCCCTGACTTAGTCACCCCATGATGGTGTTGGCTGGACCAAGTGAAAAAGTTTACTAATGAGAGTTAATATGTGGTTGTCAAAGTAGAGTGTATTGTTTAGGAATGCACCCAGGTCTCTAATGATGGTAGCAATTCTGAGTGATGTGTGGTGTGTTTGTACAGGGGTGCTCCTTTTTTTTTTACCAAAACGTACAATACTGCAGTCTTTGCAGTTAGTTTCAGTGCATGATTGTGACACCATGCATTTATGAGGGTTAGGCTATTTAGGAGGATATGGGTATCTTTTGGTGAGTTGAGGACAATTCTGAGTTTGTAGTCATCATCACGTTTGGTCAACCACAAGATCTTGGTCTAAGCTTTGGCATCAGTAGAAGAGTAGTGGTCCAGCACCGAATCCTTGGAGATGCTACTGGCAATGAGTCTTTCATTTAAAAATTTTCTATCAACCCTTATTGATGGATTCTTTCTGCAAGTCAATTTGCTATTCAATGAGTTATGTATGGATTTATACAGGGAAGTAAATACTGTGGGAAGAAATAGCCAGGGAATTGTTATGGATAGGCTTGTATAGGCCCTAGGGCCAATAGCCTAGTACAAACCTATGAACCTGTATTCAACCTTCTAAATTTTGTTATAACGCCAGTGTGTGGAATAATCCTAATAAAGGCTTTAGCAAGATCCAAGTAGCCAAGGGAATAGACACACAGTAATGGTGCTTGTATGAGGTGTCATTCATTCTGCTGAATTTTCAGTTGTTTAACAGGGTGCGTGGCTTAGTAAACTTGTTGAGTGTTGTAAAAGTCAAATGCTGCTGATGTCCAAAGAAGAAAGACTTGAGTGTGTGAGAGTAAGGAATTTTAAATGTCAAAGCTTTCAGTCATACCAAAAGTTTTAGCATTATAGGGTGGGGATGTATGTGAGTGAATGTTGGCAGGTTAGGGTTGGAGTAAGGGTTGTAGAATGGGTGAGATTTAAGTATTGCATATGTCTGAGTGTATTATGTAGTGGCCTTATTATAGAAGAGGTTTTTCTAAGGTAAGGTGTGGAGTTGGTGTTGGAACAGCTGGACGACAGAGGTGGTGTTAATTTTTGAGAATTCTTTTAGGGCTTGTTCAGAGTTGCTTATTGGGAGGTTCTGACTGGATGGTATGAGGGTGGGAAAACAAGTACAGAAAAGAGGGGAAAATTTTGATCTAAACTTGTTTATTTATATTTATTATGTTTATTAAATATTTGTGTAATTGCAATTTTTTTTCATGGTCAAAGTTGGTAGTGCCATTTTATACAAGCTCAGAGGTGCTGATTGTTAAGATGTTTTGTGGTTGTCCTTGGATGATTCATTTTTAATTTATCTTCCAGGTCATGATCCTTCACCTTAGTACTTTATTTACCATTCCGGAGTTATTTTTATTGCTGGGAGGGGTTAAGTTTATTTTTTAGGGCCAGAAATGTTTCCTCTTGATGTAGAGCTTGATACTTGGGCTCCACAGTAGGGGCTTGTTTTTCAACTTGGTGTTATTTTCATAGCAGATGGGGACACATCAATACAGGAATTTATTTAGACATAGAAACCAATTATATATGCTGCTGTTCTAGTTATGGTGTCCTGTTGGTGTGGATAGCCCTTAAAACTAGTTTGGTTATCAGCTAGTTTTAGGAACGTATCCTTGGTGAAGTCCCTGAAGATAGTGTTTTAGCATGTCTGGGGGCTAATTTCTTATGGAGAATTTTATGGCACTATGGTCAAGAGATTTGACCAGTGATGGGGTAACAGTAGGTCAAGAGCATTCTTAGAGCTATATTAATGAAAACAGATTGAGTAGACTTGACCCTCTAGTAGGGGAATGTGCTCTCTATTCAAGAGAGTTTACATTGTTGAGGTCTGTGAACTGTTGTGTTTTATTGTTTGTAGAGTATATTAGCCAGTTTTATGGATGGAGTAGTATAAAATATCAGAATGATTGTTTTAGTGAGGGAGTGTAGTTTGATAAGGGAGGTATCATGAGCTACTGTGGTCATTGAAGGGGATCTGTAGTTAGCAATGATATTGGTATATTTACTTATAGATATCAGTATATGCAGAAATTCTAGGTTGTTATCTTTAATTATATGCAATGCAATCAGGTTGTATATAAATACAGATGTTCCCCCAGTGTTAATGTAGCCACTCACAGTGGAGTATCTAAATAGGTGACTGGCATCATTTCTTTTCTGCTTGAATGTAATGCCTTGGGACTGGAACATGTTTTGGTAACTATATCAATGTGGAAGTTAAGGGTCATGAAGGCATCTAGTTCAGACAGATCTTTGTTTCAGCTTCTAGCACTAAGTAGTGCCATATTAAAATTGGCTTGAATGGAATTTGTAGGTTCATAGGACTGACCCTACCTTAACAAGGCACCATGAGGTAGAGTACAAATGGCTGCAGGATCTGAGCTAACAAGGCACTAGGAAGATGGAGAATGTCTTAACCAAAATGTGGAAGTCCTGAGGGGATAGGCATAGGCCATCCCTATGGAAAAGGGCAGGACTGCATGTCATTTTCCTCCAAGTTGACATGCACTGGACCACCTCAGAATGACATCAATTACTGAGTCAGCTGGTTACAGCCTCAAAAACATGAAAGATGAGCTCAGCCATGTCTCTCTCCATGTATTCCAAGCTGGGGCACAAAGGTCATCACACCCACATATACAGTGACCCAGTTGTTACATTTGCAATTTTTGACCCTACTGCCTGCCAGCTATCAGACCATATCTTGGTTTATTAGTCCATTAATTCCTTTCACTAGACAAGAGTTGACCAAATGTGTACATCAAAGAGGCAGCCATTTGAGGTGATTTGAAGATTTTTTCTTCCAGGACCTAATCACGCATGCACCCAGTGAGGGAAATGCAAAGAGCTCTACACAGGGGTATTGCTTCACTTCTGCAAGGCCTTGCCCCCTCCCCCTTGCAGCACAATTATGTAAACATTTCCCTATTGGTCACAAAGAGTGGTGTTGTAAAGGAATCCATTGTCCTTGAAGGCCATGGGGTCTGCACACTGAAGGAATACCAAGTATTACAATTATTTCTCTCTGGTTCACTCTCCCAAGAAAAAAAAAAGCAGATATGTTGACCCAGTCTTACCCAGCAGCTTCTTCTCTGCCATCTCCCCTACCCTCCTTATCCATATTTATTGTCTTATTCATAGATTAGTGCAAGGCTATCTGCCCTTGCAGGCCATATTAAGCCTAGTCAAATTTCCCATGCCAAAGGTAAGAATCAAATTCTGTACACTGTGTCTGAGCTAAACCCCTTAGCTGTTATGGAAATCCCCAGAGTAATTCCTTTGTTTTTTTTGTCACCTATCCTCTTGATTACACCCACCCTTACTGTAAACCACTTTGTTCACGTCCTCCCCATTCGATTTAAGTATGGAGGGCAAGGGGTCCAGCCAAATCCTGATGTGACCCTGCAGGTTGGTTTCCCTCTCTAGGTTGAAAATGATCTTGGTTGTCTGTCATTCACCCATTAAGTAGGGCAAGAGTCATGAGTTGGATTCATAAACATGTGAAGGGGGAGGTATTTAGGTTTGCTAGGAAGTAGAAACCATAACTAGACAGAGTGAGTAAGACATTGTGGACATCGGCACCCATGTCAAGTTGCTCATGCTCCCAAAGCTAGTGAATTAATAGTGGCCTGTCCACATCCAATGAAACATGTTCTTGCCTGCCTTATGGTGTGCCGCAGCTGTAAGCAAAACCCCAGGCACTTTCCCTAGGATAGACAAGCTGATATAAGCTACTCAACCCATTCCTTTCCTTTTGGGTCACAGTCTGTGCTCCATTCCTCTGTGGCACACAGTCAGACCCAAGCTAACCATAATAGATTGCTCCTTGCTGGCACAGATTTTGTTTGCAATTATAAAACAGTTTTAGCTAACTCCTCCATTTTACTTCCCTTATCACTGATGGTTGTTACTTCTCCCATAATCAAAAGACAAGACATACCTTTACTTGATGTCTCCATTTCCATTAATGTTAAAGTCCTGAGTAAATACTAGGCAATCAGTCTGCAGACTGTTACATGTTTAGCCAGTAACCAGACAATGACCAAAGGTGAAGAGCAAACTCTGTATATTGTATCTATGAAGTAAACACCTTAACCATTATGCTAACCCTTTCCACAACAATGGTAGACTTGTCTCCTCTTCTTAATGAGCATCTACTATAAAACATACAGGAATAAATGGAAAATATTTTCAGTATGACAACTAGCCAGGAATAAACCTCCTTGTATTTGCATACATCTAAGATTCTATAGTAATTTGCAGAGCTTTTCTGTGTAGGATGTTACTATTTTTCAATTTGGCAGTTTTTTCTTTTTTCACAAATATGGGAGAACTACAGTTTGTCATGTAGTGCATGATCATGCCACAATACTTTGTAGGAAGATGAGTATGTACTCTTGTTTGAATCAAAGGACCCGGAGAGGAGTTTTAAATTTCTGCACATTATCCCCTTTTTACTGACTTTGTGGAACCTTGGAGTTTTGTTGGAAACTGGGGATAAGACACACACAAAGGAGTGCAGGAGGGCTTTCCTCTTGCAAAACTTAAAAAGGGTGTGAGAGCGGTAAAAAGAGCATATGGTCAGAAACTTCAGAATTACTTCTCTGATGAAAAGGATGTGAGGTGACTGTGGCAAGGAATTCAGGCCATAACAGATTACAAGCCTACTTCTCCGTGTGAGGACAACACTGAATTCCTGAACAAGCTCAACATATATTTCAGCAGGTTTGAAGAAGGAAACAGCGCAAAACCAATGAAAGCTCCAACAAGCCAGAATGAAATAGTGCTCAGCCTAAATCCAACTGAAGTGCATAGAACTCTGAGGAGGATAAATCCAAGAAAAGTAGCCAGTCCTGATAACATTCTGGGAAGGTTCCTAAGAGACTGTGCTGAGCAGTTGACAAATGTACTCACAGACGTATTCAATACCTCATTGAAACAGGTCATTGTTCCCAAGTGCTTTAAGAACACCACCATAATACCTCTGCCTAAGAAGTCTCCACCAAAGGATGTCAGTGACTACTGTCCTGTGGCTCTCATCTCCATAGTAATGAAGTGCCTTGAAAGGCTGGTCATTGACCACTTAAAATACAGATTTCTATCATCCTTGGACCCACTCCAATTTGCGTACAAATCAAATAATAGATCCATGGTAGATGCTATTTCACTGGCACACCATCTATCATTGGACCACCTGAAAAACATCAGCAGCTATGTGTGCATGTTATTCATTGATTTCGGTTTGGCACTCAACACATTCATACCTCAGCAATTGATAGAGAAGCTAACTCAATGAGGTGTCAGCACTCCAATGTGCAACTGGACTCTGGACTTCCTTACTGAAAGGCCACAAACGGTATGTGCAGGAAAGAACACCTCCAATAATATCACCTTGAACACTGGTGTACCTCAAGGCTATGTTCTGAACCCTCTCTAAAGTACGACTGCACTACCAAGTACAGCTCCAATCATATAATCAAGTTTACAGATGATAACACAGTTGTGGGTTTCATCAGCATTGAGGAAACTGCCTATAGAGAGGTGGTAACACAACAGATAACTTGGTGTGGTAACAACAGTCTGGTGCTCACTGTGAATAAGACCAAGGAGGTAATCATGAATTTCAGAAGAAACCATAGTGTTGCTTTCGTGTTGGTACATGCATAACGAATCTTTGTGGGTTTTGTTCTGACAGCTTTATTTTACACAAGCACATCACCATAGAGGCTTACTGACTATAACTTAAGTAACTTATATACAAACAACTGTGATCATGCATGCCCACTCTGGCTGCTTCTACAAAATGGCACTAAGAATTGCATGTGTCTGTAATTTACACATGCGCACACAGCCTCACATGCTTCTTAAAGATATGGCACACACACATTACACTCTGATCTACATCCTCCCTCTTTGAGAAATAGATCATGCAATTTGTCATGAGATTATTTGGCATGCAGAAATCACAGGTAATCTATAGACCTGCATTATACAATGCTAAGTATACATATATATGCAATCAAGTCCACATTGCTGCATATTTCACATTAAATTCATCCATATCCTGTGACATAAAACTGGGAATTAGATTTAGCAACTGGGATAGTTTCTGCAAAATTGTTGACCTGTGGAATGTTTCAATCACTTTCTGGAACATAATCAGACTTTTGAACACATTCTGGTCTAGAAACAATGTCTGACTCATTCTTTGATTTAGAGTTTACATCACAGATATGATGTTGTGACTGCAATGATGTTAACTCTGGTACAAGAAGAAGATGTCTGTGATTCCTCCTATACTCCACACCCTTAGAGTCTACCAAATAAGATCTCGGCTCTGCATGGATGCCTGTAATCTGTCCTATTCGACCAAAACCTTTTGTTGTCTGGATTCATCCTGTCTCTCCTTCCCTCAACAGATGAAGTAATCCACTTGATCTGTCATAACTAGATTTATGGATATAATGCTTCTTAAACAATTGAGCCATGATAGTTTTATTGTTGTTAGGTTTAGGCTGCAACAAACTTGATGATCCAATGTAACTACTGTCTGTTTATTTTACTGTGGAGCTTTTCTCCCCGGGCCTCCGCTGAAAATGGACCCACATCCAGTCGGACACTCCCGGTCAACAAATTTAAATAAATAAAATAAATAATAAATAAATGAAATAGGTAGTGTAGGTCTAGTTTGTCTGGAAAGTAGTCTTTGAGCAGGTGAGCCAAGAATATCATCACGGGGTATGTTTCTGAGATTAAGCAAATTCAATAATATATCAGTATTGTCATGCTATAACTTTTCAGACAGTTGCTTTTCACTCTGTATTGCTCATTCAGCTAGATCATTGGATTGGGGATATTCAGAACTACTAGTGACATGTACAAAGTCCCATTCTTCTGAAACAACTGGCTAGTGAATTGAGTACCATTGTCAGAAAAAGTATGTGTGGACACCATGAACTGAGAAATGATGTTTCAACTTGGTAATAGCAGTTGAGGTTAAGTATGGTAGCAGATGAATCTCCAACCAATTTGAATAAGAGTCTACCAAAACCAAGTAGCATTGATTGTTCCATTCAAAGATATCAGTTGCTACAGTAGACTAAGATAGTTCAGGAATTGTACTTGCTGAAACAGATCTTTTTGCAAATGCGGTCTAGTACTATCGCATACTGAACAAGAAAGAACTCTATCAATGTCTTTTGATAAGGAAGGCCAAAATGCTAATTCTCTTGCTCTTCTCTTAGTGGATGATGAACCTGGGTGACCACCATGCAAAATCTGAATATATTCTTGTTGTAAGGAAGTCGGAACAACATTTTTAGGACCTTTGAAAATAATACCATCTTCCATCAACAGTTCATCTCTAAGGAAAATACGCTTGCACCTCAGGTGATGCACTAGATTGCTTTGATGATCATCTGATATTAATGTAGTGATTTAAGCTTTTGCGAAATTGGATCAGTCTTGGTGTGATCTCTTAACTCATCAAGTCTAGTGGTGGAAAAATTACTCACTTGACATCACATCAAAGTCAAAAGTTTCAGCATCAATCTGTTCTGTTGTACTTCTAGGCAACCTAGATAAAGTAGAGCAATTTGCCTTTAGTATAGATAATTTTGAAATTGTACTTTTGCAATTTGAGCATCATTCTTTGTAATCCTACTAGAGCAGAATGCATAGCCTTCTTTAGAATAGTAACTACAGGTTGATGATCAGTTTCAATCCGAGTAGCTCGACCATAAATGTAATTGTGAAACTTAAAGCATGCAAATGCTATTGCCAAAAGCTCTTTCTCAATTTGAACTTGATGCATCTCAGTTTGAGTTAATGTCTTAGATGCATAGGTTACGACTACTGGTCTGCCCTCTTGAAGAATAACTGCACCGAGACCAAATTTTAAAGCATCACAGGAAAGATCAACTGGTTTGTTCACATCACAGTATCTTAATGTAGATGGGGTGGCAATTTTCTGCTTAAGGTCATCACATGCCTTCTGATGATGTTCCAACCATGACCATGCAACATTTTTGCATGTTAGCTCTCTCAAAGGTGCTGTCAACTCATGGAAATCTGGTATAAATTTGCCTAAATAGTTGACCATGCCCAGAAAATACTGTAAACCTTGTACAGTGCCTGGTGCTGACATCTCTAGAATAGCTGCTTGCTAAGTTGGGTCAGGTATTGAGCCTGTACTTGTAAACAAATGTCCTAAGTATGTAACTTCTGGAAGTCTGAATTTGCACTTCAGAGGATTGAGCTTTAAGTTTACTTCATATATTCTGTCTAGAACTTTCTTGAGGTTTCTGCCATGATCTGCTTCACCATTGCCTCCAACTAATAGATCATCACAAGGATAACCTGAAAAAATTTGTTCCAGTGCACGCTGGAAAACTTCACTTGCAGAATTTATTCCAAATGGCATCCTTTGGATTCTGTATCTGCCAAACGGAGTACCAAAAGTAGTTAGAAATGAGGATTTACAATCAAACAACACTTGCCAAAATGAACTCTGTTACCAAAACAGAAAATACAGTGGCATTCGGTGTTAGAGCTGTAACTTCAACTGTGCACATTGGATGATATAGTCTTTTTAATACTTTGTTAAATTCTCTTGGATCAATGCATATTCTGGATTTCATCTGAGCCTTTTTTGTGAGTGGCTACCATGGGTGACACCCATTCCATTGGTTCTGTGACTGGACAAATCACACCTTGTTGCACCATTTTATCCAACTGAGCTTTAACTTTATCTTGCATAGCTATTGGAACTCTTCTTGCTGATCTGACTACTGAAGTGATCTCTGCATCTAACTTCATGGAATACACAACTGGAAGCTTGCCCAATTTGTCATCAAAAACATCAGCATACTCTGAGAAAATAGTTTTGGAAAAAATAGAACTTGGAACTGCATTCACATGATGAACTTATTTAGCAAAAGAAAGCAGATTCACTCTTAAACCATCTTATTGAGACCCAGTAAAGATTGCACTGGTCATTGGACTACATAGAATAGCCAGTTATAACAGTTCTCAGCCAAATAACATGAAAGTATTACTGAATCTTTGATTTGAATTTATTTCACCTCCGTAAGCAACAAGTCTCACACTACTGGTTATATTGAGTTGTTCATTAGTTCTCACTTTTGCAAATGTGTCCACTGATATAACATTACAATTTGACCCAGTGTCCGCTTTGAGCTCTGTGGATTTTCCATTAATCCTGACCATACAAAACACTTCACTCCTTGTTAATAAGTTTACTGCATCAACTCTTTCACCAAGCACTGATATATATCTACATAGAAAGCTGAGTTTGGCTGTACTTGACCAACTTGCTTTTTTGTGAGATGTTTCTTTACAACTGTAGGAGACTTACTTGATTTGCAAAACATTTGGAAATTATTCCATTTTTTTACACTTGTGACATTGCTGACCAAATGCTAACTCTCTTTTAGACTCATAATTTGTACCACAATTTGACAGTTAACAACAAAGCTGAACTTGGGTTTTGCAAACTCATGTTTATGTTGCACTGAGCTGGCGATGGAGCTTGTACTTTTTCTGGAACTTGCTAGAAAACTTTGTGGCTTCTTTGGAAACCCTGTAGCTGCCACATGCTTAGGCCTGTTCTTGCATGTCGTGTTGCATGTTGTCTTCATTTGTTCTGGAGCTCACTGAAACCATGATTTTGTCACTTGCAATCATACTCGTATGTCTTTCTGTTACCTCAAGGACCTGACAAATCTCTATTGCCTTTCTCAATGTTAAATCACTGTCACAAAGCAAAATATTTCTTACAGGAGCACTATTAATACCACATGCAAGTCTGTCCTTTATCAGCTCATCTTTTAAATCACCAAACCGACATTTTAGCTCTGTTTCTCAAGTCAGTTATATAAGCTACAAATGTTTCCCCTGGCTTCTGATCTCTCATGTAAAACAAATGCCTCTCTAATGTAACATTCATCTGGGGGTTGCACATTTCTCTAAACATGCACTTCAAGCACTTGGGGTCTTCCCTTGATTTAGCTTGCACAACAATATGGTGGTCTGTACCTTCTCCTTCATATACTGTTGGTGCATATACAAATGAATGCTCTCTTTCTATGGCCTCAGACCCTGCTAGGTTTAGCAAAATGAATGCCCCAGTACATGCATCTCTATCTGCATAAGCTGCTTGTATGAAAATGTAGTACTCTTGCTCAAATATTCTCCAGTTCTCTGTGATATTCTGATCAAACACAAGTGATTGGGGTTTTCAAAATTAGTCTGCCATATTAACAGATACCAGTGAAGGATCTTGCAGCTATGCACAAATATGCACACACACACACGTGCATAAGTAACTGGCATAAACACTACTTGCCCAATGCCTTTGTGCTCTGAACTTATATTTCTTTCTTTTGTTGAGCTTATTGGAATTATGCAAATGAGCGAACTCGTAGTACTTTCGAATAACTGCACCATATGAAATAAACTTCTTAGGTATTTTGATAATTCGCTGAACTTGACTTCTCAATGCTTTACTGTACTTTGTGAAATAACTTTTTGAATTTCTCAATACTTTACTGTATTTTGCGAAATAAATTTCTCGGGCTTTTGATGCTTTATGAACTTTGCAAAATAGCTTTTTTGGACTTTTCAGTGCTTTACGGAGCTTTGCAAAATAATTTCTCTGGGTTTTGATACCTTACAAAATCTTTTATTGGTAAAGGCAGAAATGCTAAGGTCATTTATCATCACTCGCTATACTTTTGGAATTAGGAAAGGACTTTTGGAATTAGGAAAGGTAGAAATGCTAAAGTAGTGCGTTATCACTTGTTAGTCATCAGTTTAAGAAACATTCAAGAACTTTGTGATGCAAACGAGTAATTCATGAGCACTGTAACACTTTTGTAATCTTTTGTAAGCAACACCTTTTATCAATGCAAGAAAGATATCAAGCAACTGTACAATGAGAATAAATTGAGCATCTGTCGCCCAAAACTCAATAGCTTTCGAAACAATTGTGCTTTGTGATTAACTGCAAAAAGCATACTGAAATGTTCCCAAAATGACGGTACCTTGCTGGGCATCTCTTTACAGTACAAGAAGCACTCTGTAATGGCAGCACTTTGCGAATAGACACACCCAGCACAAGAACTTTTCTTTGAAATAATTATGCTTTGACTGGATTGCATGAACTAGTTGCACTTTGCACACAACAAACTCTTTGAAATGCATACACAGTAATAAGCACACAATGTAAGCACTTTTACACACACTAAGATACTTTGCATGACTTTAATTATGCCCTTGATACAATACGAAGTCATAGTTATGCCCAAACACAGACAGTCACCTCACTTTCTTTTTGCTTGTCCTTTTCTTTGCTTATATTTGTTTTGCTCATTTAAGCCCTTTTCATGCCTAATATATTGTTCTTGTGCTCATAAAACATGCCAAATTCTGACTTAAACACCTTTTGCTTTAAACATGCTCATTTTGTTTTGCTTTACTGTTAATCGTTTTGTCAAATACTTTTATCTTAAACATTTTCTTTTAACAAACTCTTTTGTACTTTTATCTTGCCTGATAATGCGGTTTGTGCCCTTGTAATACCCCTTTTTTGCCTTCTTTTGCATCAAGTAAATAATTTGTAGCATTTCTCATTACCTTTGATACTTCCTGGTTATGTTTGTACTCTTTTTCTGTCAGTTTTACCTTCGCAGTCATCTTTACATCTCATGGCTCTGAATATTCTTCTATCTTCCATCCCTGTTCTGACACCATGTTGCTTTCGTGTTGGTACATGAATAAACGAGTCTTTGTGGGTTCTGTTCAAGCAGCTTTATTTTATACAAACACATCATTATAGAGGCTTAGTGACTATAACTTAACTTGTATACAAACTAATGACTGTAATCATGCATGCTCACTCTCTGGCTGCTTCCACAAAATTGTACTAGGGATTGCACGTGCCTATAATTTATATGTGCATGCACAGTCTTGCATGCTTCTTAAAGATATAGAGCACACACGCTACACTCTGATCTACACATAGTAAACATTCCCCACTCACAATCATTGGGGAAACAGTGGAGAGGGTAAAAAGCGCCAAGTTTCTTAGGGGTGCACATCTCAGAAGACTTGTCTTGGTGTGTGAACACAAATGACATTGTCAAGAAGGCACAGCAACACGTACACTTTCTGTGAAAGTTGAGAAGAGCAAATCCAACAGCTGCTGTTCTCATGACCTACTTCAGGGGCACAACTGAGAGCATCCTGACACCGTTTTACAGCTTGGTATGGGAACTGCTCCACTAGAGACTGCAAGTCCCTCCAAAGAGTGGTGAAAGCAGCAGAAAAGATTGCCAGGACCATTCTACATATGCCATGGCCAAGACTACTTGCACCAGTCTTGTCTTGACAGAGCCGGGAAAATTGTCATGGACTGTGCTTACCCTACATATGGACTGCTCTTGCACCTAACATTTGGAAGGCATTATCATAGCATACTTTGCAAAATGGCCAAATTTAGCAGAAACTTCTATCCCCTGGCCATCAGGCTGCTGAACTCTAATATCAACTTACATCTTGCTTGACATCAGTGACCGGTAATATGACAAGTAAGAAGCATATTTGCATGCAATAACCTTGAAAGGTCTTAAATACAATGTGCAATTAATCTGAATATAATCTTATTTCTGTGCAATATCTGTTGATGCTAAAACAGCATCATGTGCAATAAGTAACAACTGTGAAATTTTTGTACATTAAATATTGTGTTTCCTTAGACTAGTGCCAGCAGAATCCTTTGCAATAAGTAGCAGCTGTGGAATTCTGTGCAATAAATACCATGTCTCTTTAGCTTAGTAAATGTCTGTTGATATGTAAAACAGTAAATATGTAGTAGGAGTGTCTAAATGTAATAATGTGAATTATATATGTTAGATGTTTGCACATAGTGCCTGGTGTAACGTAATTTCGTTCAGTTGCTGTTGTTGGGGAGTCTGAATGACAGTTTACTTTGACTGTGACAAAAATAACTGTGAATTATATAGTGATCTTTTAAGTGTCACTTGTGCAGAGTGTAATTTCACGTATCTTTAGCTGTTATTTGATCTTAATTAAATGAGATGTGATTATTCATAGTTAGTTGAATAAATATATTTTAATATTTTCAAAGAATGTGCTAAGTATTTCAGAGATTTCAAACTCACATTAAATGGTGAAAGATAACTACTTGGTAAATTCCATATAAAAGAAGCAATTGGGCTCACTAACATTGCCAGATAGAGGGTAAGGATATCTCTAAAGGATCTGCTTTATTAACTCATCCAGCTTGTTGCCAATTGCACATGTATTGTGACTAGGGCAATTTGCAACAAGTATAAAATAATGTTTTTTTGCAGGGGACAAAATCTCTGCTTCATCTGCACAATATAGTAGCTCTGCCCCTACACCCACAGACTGTCTTGGGTAAACAAAGCCTTACCACATTACATTAAGGACTGCAATACAAAGGGTCTGTTATCGCAAAGCAGTATTTTGCAGTTGATGTGTCAGTTGCAATGAGGAAATACCTCATTTTCAACTAATCTGCATGTCTGTGAATCACAGTTAACTGCCGCAAAGTGCAGATTAGCACTCCCCTGTGGTAGTAAACTGTGGTGGCCAGATCATGTACATATCAGTGCAACCTTACCTGATGGCCTAGGGGAGAGAAAGGAGACAAAGGGGATGTTTGACACCTCTAAGACAAGTATGCAGTCTATGGTGGGTGTAAGTTTGGGTTTGAATGTGCATTTGTGTCCATGTGAGAGGGTGAATGGGTTGTCAGAATGTCCCCTTTCCCTGCCTTAGGCCATCATTTAAGGTTGCAGTCCCACAGTAATGCTAGACATTTGATTTTCATGTCCTATCCTTCTGTGTCCCTGGTGTCCAATGATTTCCCCCGACACTTCTGGTCCCCGTAGTGTTTTAATTGCTGTTAAGGCACAAGACTTTAGAGTTATCCCTAGTATCTAGTGTTCCCTAAATCCCATATTCCCCATAGTGTGTTAAGTTGTGGTAAAGCACATGACTTTAGAGTAGGCTCTGTTGTCTAGTGTTCCTTCGATCCCAACATGACCCCCATTCAGTTTCAAGTGTCATTGAGGCATGAGAGTGCTAACTGTGGTGTCTGGTGGTCCCCATCCCACCAAATGTTGTAGGCTGTGCTCATTAGTCTAAGGGTGTGTGGAAGTATGGCAGCCACTGCTACCCAACCACACGCATACATGCAAATGCATTCAATTTGATTCACTCACACAGACAACCATTTGTCCAAACACACACTCAACTCACACTCCTACCATAACTCTCTACCTCCCCAATGCTTTCTCCCATGCCGAAACACACATGTGCACACATACATAAACTCACATGCACCACCTCGCATACATGCATGAATACACCTCCTAACCCTACCTTACCATTAACCTCCTTGTATTTACCTTTACTATGATGGCTGAACTCAGCCATTTGGACATGTTCACTAACAAGAAATTGAGGAAGTGGCCATGCTAATCTACAAGGAATGTGTTTGTGCATGGATGGCTTCCTGGAGGGGGTACTGGTGGAAGAAAAAACATGGATAATTAGCACATATGTCACCCCTGAACTGCCTCATTAGCATATAGCACAACCACGAAGACAGCCCAGCATGGAGTTGCACATCTTCATGCAAAAGCACTGTTAGGGCTGTCATTGAATTCAAAAAGGTCAGTGCGAGGTGTACACATAATCACGTTATGGATTGAGGTAGTGAGAGATCAAGATCACCCCCACCATAAAGGATAATTAAGCTGCAGGTTCTTTGATTTGAAAAAACGAAATATTTACACAGGTTACTGCTGAGAAGGGCCTAAAGAAGAGAATGAAGTCCTTCAGTGCAATAGAAAACTATGCATATGATTCTTGAGATTGACAAGCATGTCATACACATATACAGTGTGTTATCTATGTTAGGCTTAAAATATACACCAACTGGGTATCCTGGAAAAAATAAATAAATAAATAAAAGCTGATGCTGAGTTACTGAAAATAACAAACAACTTAAAAAGACTTTTATTTCTCAGTTATCCCTCTTGTCTTGAAAGATGCTTCTTCTGGCTGAAATAAAAACTGAAAAAGCACTTGCAGAAATATTTACTTATGTGATTGCTTATGCATGACTAATTTTAACCTTTTCATGAGCCCGGGAGAGCACACAACGGTGCTGCAATGTATTGTGGCCATCTGTGCCTTTTATGTGGTAGCACAACTAACTCTTCAACCTCTTCTTCCACCACTGGTCCTACTACTATGCTGGGTTCTACTAGAACGTTTAATTTCTGCTGACTGCTTGAGCTGTTTAGTGTCATTCTATTGCAGCGTGGCACACATCACAATGATTTTGCAACTTTTGAAGCAGGAAAGCTGCTGCACCAATGAACATCATTCTAGGACAGGAATGTGATATAAAGGGACTTGAGTAGGTAGGAGTGTATAAATATTTGGGAACTGATGAAGGATCAACAACAAAACATGAACAAATGTGAATAAAACTTAGGAATATTTTAGACATCTAAAATGAATACTGAAAACATCTCTGACATCTAGGAACAAAATCCAAACTATAAACCAGTTTGCTCTTCCTGTTCTAACTTACAGTTTTGGAGTGATTGACTAGCCCCAAAAGGTATCAGATTAGTTGGACAGGAAAACAAGAAAAATGCTTAACACTTGTCAAATTATTTACAAGAATCAGTGTATACCAGGAGTATATATTCCCCATTCTGATGGAGGTATGGGCTTCCTCAGAACTGACTTAGGAATGGGGGGAGGTCCATTCCTGTCATGTTGTTAGAAGCCCAAAAGACATGGAGAAATTAAAATGTTGCAGCAGGTGTCTGGTATATATTGTAATGCCCTTACTGATCTAATTCTTCAGCCATCCAAACACATGCTTGGTGGTGATATGTAATTGCATGAGCAAAAAAATGTGGTTTGATTAAAAAGGGGTGGCTTTTGACATCATCGTTGTCGTTTTTCATTTGGGAGACATACATTTTAAACATACAGTGGATATAAAAAGTTTACCCTCTCCTGTTAAAATGCCAGGTATTTGTGATATAAAAAATGCGACCACAATAAATAATTTCACAACCTTTCCCACCTTTAATGTGACCTATAACCTGTGCAATTCAACTGAAAAACAAATATGTTAGGGGAAAAATATAAAAAAGTACAATACACTGGTTGCATAAGTGTGAACACCCTTAAATTAATACTTTGTTAAAGCACCTTTCAACTTAATTTATCCACTGTATGTGGGTGATGAATTAGTTATGCTGATACGTCACCATTTACTGATGTAGTACATTGAGCTACCACCAGTAAATATATGGAGGATGGGGGGAATATAAAAAAATAGGCAAATACAACAGTACTTTGAAAGCCCATGGACCAAACCCACTTAAGCTAAGTTACAAATGAAAAAAAAAAATCACCTTAAATACAAGTTCAAAGAGTACTTTCATTAGGTGGTGAAAATAATGATAAATATTTTTACAAATTTCAGTGGACTGTGCATTCAGCTATGATTTTACACTGCCTTGTTATACTTGTATAGAAGTTGCGCTGAGCTAAAGTGAATGTTAATTTTTCAGAAGAAAAAAGTAAATCCTGTACAAAAGGTAATTATCTTCCAGTACAACATGGAGCAAATTATAAAATTGATGCACAAAGCTGTGCACACCTTGCAGTTTTTCTTCTCTAGAACTCTTACATGCCTTTGAGAAAGAAATTGCTCAAGTACACAACAGAACACTGTTGTTGGCTTTTTTTTCCTCTAAATTTGACACTTCCTTTAATATGTCATGTTGTAAATGGACAGCAACTTCCTCCAGATCTAATTAACTTTATAAATAAGAAACTTACTTTTCAGTTCTGAATCAAACATGATTCTTCTATATAAAATCCAGTTAGTCTTTGCTGTCTGGAGTCTGCAGAGGATTTTTTGGACAGAGTTCATGTGTGAAATTTCTTGCATGGAAACTTACTGCAACATACTCCTAAAAGTCAGATGCATCTTTATTTATTGGTTAGCAAAATAATCAAAATAACTGTAGGTAATGTTTTTCTAAATACATTTAAGACTTTTATTTTATATTTCCTTGTGCAAGTATTTAATTTTAAAAAGTACAGTGCTTAATTTTATTTTATGTAAAATTGTATTATTCAAGTCTATTAATATACAAGTATAATAACCAAACCTGATTAGATAATTAAGTGCTGGCTTCCTCCTTTTGAAGAGTCTGTTTTTGCTACATGTACCAAATGAGTATATTGTGGATTACTTATTTTAAGAGTGAATAATAGCTTATCATTTGTGTTCCAGATTTGTCTAGCTGGAGGTAGCGTTACCATAACTACAGGAAAAAAGGCACTGGTACTAAAAAGGAAACATTAACCTCCTCAATGTTAACATTCCTAGTTGCCACCAGTAAAAGTGCCCTGTTATCACAGTACAGTATTTGCAATTCAGAGAGAATTTAGCTACAATGAAGAAAAACCTAATTATGGGTGGATTTGAATACCTCTGAATCATGTTATTTCTCATGAAGTACAAATTAACACTTCCTGTGATAGTCAAGTGTTGGTATCCATATCATGAAAGCAGGGACACCCACCATCAGTTAATGTCACACACAAACACACAATAAAGAATCATACAAGCATGCATGCCATTTACCCCATACTTTCCCTATCATCTGATAGTCCACAATATCTACTTTTCCTCTGCCCACATAATTCAGGGATGATTAGTAAGTCCCCAATGCCCAGCATTTGAGTTTCACATTCTTCAGTAAATCCATACTAGGGGAAATGTGTCAAGGTTGAGAAGTATACCTAAAATGTCCCATCCCATCCCTCATATGTGATGATGTATTGCAAGCATTGCATAATGCATGTACTCCTAAATATATATATGTAAAAACAAAACAAAACTTCTGCACTACTGTATCAGTGGGCTAATGCAGAGTTTCTTGTGTCAAGGGTGAATGGTTCAAATCCCTTTTTCCCCTATGTATTTTGGGTTATTATATTAGTGAACACACTGAATTATGAAAGCTATATAATCGACCCAAGCACTCCAGAAATCCAAACACACGTCTAACACATGGATCAGTGATTTTTTCCCCAGGGAAAAAAAATCGTTGATCAGTTAAAAAAAAAAAAAAAAAAATCTAAACACAAAATAAAGTGGGGGGCTTTGCCCCCCACAACCAACCTACTTAAATGTACCAACTCCAAGATCACACCACAGTGGAGGAAATGGCAAAGTCTGAAAATGGACCAGTGATTTTTTTTTTTCCCTAGGAAAAAATAATCGCTGTTCCATGATTTTGGAATTTTGCCATTTTGCATAAACACATTTGATGAAACAGCGTTCACAACTTTAAGCATTTCCTTAAATAATAGGAACCTTGTATTTTTATTTATTTTTTAAAACAACTCCCTGGTGTCTGTCACCCCCCCCCCATGTCTAGTGTTCTCCTTATCCTTATAGTGTTATTAAGGCACAAGACTTTGAGTAATCCCTGGTGTCTAGTGTTCCCTCCACCCCTCCCTCCCCAGTCCTCATGTAGTACCATGCCATTAAAGCACAAGAATTTAAAGTAATCCCTGGTGGCTAGTGTCCCCCCCACCTAATGTTATAGACTGTACACATTAGTCTAGGGGTGTGTGGAGGTATGACAGTCACCCCTCATCCCCCAACACATATACACACACATACACATAGCCTCTACCAACCCAATCACATATATACACACACACACACCTCCCACCTCTACTTACTGCTAAACTCCACAGCACCTACCTCTAGTTTGATGGATAAACGTAGTCTTTTTATTCACTACTGTGGCATGGAAGGAGCAGCTGAGCTGGTTTACACAGCTAAGCGATTCTATGAATCACTTGGTGCATAGATAACTTGCCTGAGACAATTCGGGGGGGCGAGGGGGTATGCAAATAATTAGCATATGCCTCTTCCCTAAACTGCTTCATTAGTATACACCACGGCCATGGAGACAACGTGACATGATTCATACAGAAGCACAGCATTAAGGCTGTCTGTGAATTTGACAGGTATACACATCGAGTGCACCTTGCAGTAATGTTTATGAATTTGGCCTTTTTATAAATTTTGAACAAACAAATGGACTCTGCAAATGCCATAAAACATATTTAATGACAAACAAAGCTTTTGGGTAAAAAACAATCCTTCCTCAGTGATTTTTTCATCTGAAAGCTTTGTTTGTTATTAAATACTTTTTGTACTGTTTGCAGAGTCCATTTGTTTGTTCAAGCCTTTTATAACTTTGCCATGCAACTGTTCAATGTAAAAGTTCATTTAGGTGTGACAAAGTGTTGGTTATAAACTGAGGCCTCTTAAAGCTAGTCGCCCTTGCATACTAACTGGTAGTCAGCGGTGTGGATCATGAAAGTGTAGCTTTTAACATTAAACATCCCTTTTCAGTAGATGTTTAGGTTATAGAATGTAGGTTTAAAATAAATCATTTGAAAGAGTGCATATTCTTACATTCCATATTTATACCTGCAAAATAATTAATTTTGTTTTATTTATTCATATTTTGTTAATTGGGTTTTGGCCCTTTTCCAGTGGAAGACAGCATCAAATATTGAGATATACAATTAACAAAAGACTAAAGAATTCAATGTAAAATAGTAAGTTTATGCTAAATAATTTAAGAGTTAAACTTCACAGCGGCAAGCTATATGATATTCATTTACCAGGGTAGAACACTGATCCCAATGGATCTTTTTCAAACTCAGTCTGGAAGTGCTGTCTGGTTAAGTGACTTGTGCAAAGTCACACTGTTAGACAATGAAGGCTGAGGGAATAAAACCCTGGACCACTGAAGACAGCTTGTTAATAGCTCCTTAATCATCTGCACCAACTGCCAGACATTAACATTCTTAAACAGGTAATATACACTTGCATCCAGGTAACAGGACTGCACAAGGTCACACATTGATCAAAGCTACAAGGCAATGAGGGTGGTTGGATCTATTCTTAAAACTTCTCACCAATAAATATATTTTGTCCAAACTTCTTGTGGTATATGTGAGAACAGTGATTTGCATTTATAGCTGATGTGATTTGCTTATATGTTAAATAATACAGTGAAAGTTTGCAAGGTGAATATCATCCATTAAACATCTTCCTTATGATTTAAGATTATGGAGCACTGGGCTTTATTAAATCAGTTCTTAGGGTACTTCATAATGAGGTAAATTTGCTTCCGGGGTGGTAACTACAAATCCAAGATCTTTAAATGGAGGACAACTTTAATGTACATTTTAGTTTGTATGGTGGACTTGTAGAATAAACTACCATTATATATATGGGGAGCAGACAAAACTTGATAAATGAATGGATGGGGCAGTGTGTATATTCACTGTCTGGAATCTGCATTTTAATTGTCCATGTATTCATTCGTATAGCTTTTGTAAATGCGACATTGTAGTCCTAGCATATTTCACATTTCACTTAGAATATTTACTGTGTTCAACAAGCTGTCCTTGTACATCTGCTTTACTTTTAGCATTTCAGGTAATTCATAATTTCCTTTCCTAGTAGCTTTCATGGTTGTGTCACAGGGGCCATAGAGTAAATAAGGAAGACCAAACATTTTATTACTCATCCACAGATTTCACCTCATTCTTTGGTACCCCCAGGTGTTCTCACATCAGTCTAGAGATGCTATTCAGGTATATACTGAACCTACCCCTGGGCAGCTTCCTTAAAACTGCTATTTGGAGCTACCCAAAGAGCACTTTTATAAGATGCCCAGACCACCTCAGTTGGCTCTTCACAATCTAATGGACTAGCAGCTCTACTCTACGATTCTCCTGAATCAACAGGTTTCAACTCTCTCTCTCTCAAAAAGTAAGCCCAAAGATCCCACATGGGAGTCTTGGCACTAGAACTGTACCTGCCATCTAATTTGTTTCAGGTGCAACCCAATGATAATGCTGGGGGATATACACCAATGGTAAACTGAGACCTCTGCTTGGGAACATGGCTCATTCACCACACTAATTAATTCAAAGCTGTACTTACTGTCAAAATATTTTATCATTTCCATAACCCCCACCCCTTGTCATGAGAAAACCCTGAAGTATTTGTACTTTTCCTGTACGGGAAGCTGTTTCTGCAAACCTGAAGAAATGAATCTTCTGTCTTTCTGAGTACCATGGCTTCAGTTCTGGCTGTACTGATTCTTATCCAGGCTGCTTTGCACTCAACAATGCATTGTTTGATGGTACGTTGAACATCATGATAGTACCTTCTGCAGATAACAAGAGATACCACATCTAGATTCCCCAGACAGAGCAACTTTCCATTTTATATCCTATCCACAAAATAGTAAAGATGTGACAAAGACACTCTAACATATAACTTTGGGTATTTATAGTGAATAAGGTGAAATCCTGTGGTTCATTTGGCACCTATCCCCTCAAGGCTTTCGTATATTGGCTAAATCTTTGTATCCCCCATAATGCCTTTTTAGACAATGTCAGTCTCCTAAAACTTTCAACATAACAAAACAGAATCTGGATAATGTACAGGTATTTCTGCTCAATGCTAAGTGTCCTAAAAAATAACTTTACTCCTGCAAGCATTCCTTACCCTAGAAGACATTCAGATATACATTGTTGAGGAGACCTTGTTCAAGACCTATGAGAGCTCTTCATCAGTGCAATGTTTTAATGCCTGCCACACGTTCAGGCCTGCCGCACTAGATGAAGCCACTAAAGGTGGTGATACTTCTATATTCTTAAGGTTTATTGGTCATGTTCTGAATCAGGTATAAGTTACAAAGTTCTGGAGTTGGATATAGAGCTCCTTGCTGTATGCAATATAAGATTATACAGTTTTTGATACAAAACCTGCCAAGTTTTTGTATTTTACTTTGTTGATAGGGATGGACCTCTGAATTTTTTTTCTCAGAGCTGACAAACCCCTTCCAAGTCAATATGAAAGACTGAATCTTGCCTCATCACCTAAATTAATGTATAAATTATTGTATTTCAGTGCTAAATGCATCATTAGTAGTTTTGTATTTCCTAGAAAGAAAAACTATGAATTAGTTCTTGCAGGTAGAACATTGTATGTTAAAAATTAACATGTGATTATGCAGTAGTGAAACCACAGTGTAAATAAGATGCACCTCTCCCATACGTCTCAACCTGGAAACATCAAAAATCTGGACAAAGGCCCATGAAAAGTAGGTACAGATCTGTACGCTGATTAACATAAAATTTGCATGCATAATTATGTAACCCCACCCACTTCAATGGAATTGAGGGATACCAACTTTCAAACACAAACTGTAGAACAGACAACTGACATATGGTTCCAGAGACCAGACCGTGTAGTAAATGGCAACGATTTTTTAAATGTGTAGCAATGATGTTCACTGGGGAAGGGAGAAGTTGATGAACATTAGGATTTTGTTTTTGGTGACTTGCAGGTTTTGTGGTAAAAGTAGGGTATTAAATGGTAGGCAATATTCTAATCTTAGCAAAAGAATATTATAGTTTTCTAGAGCCTCCCAAAAATCATTCTCCATGGTCTACTTATCAGTGATGTAGGTAGAGTTTGTGCCACCTGGGGCTGTCTGAGTTTGCCACCCTTCCCCCTCACAAAATCATGGTCAAATGGGACCCCCCCCATACACAGCCTTCACCCTGCAGCCATTCCAGTGTCCCATTAGTTGTCTGTTTCACCCCATTTACCATAAACACTGTAATGCTTTATTTCTACAATGATTATTTGGATTTCATTTTACATATTATAGCACAGACACTAATAGAAATCTGCTAAACAAAGCAATATGGTCTCACAATGAAAATAGACAGCATTAAAGCTTCTTTGCCCTTGAAATGCACAGTCTTTGAAACGGCATTGAAACCCACATTCAAAGAAAATGTGTCTGGCCAGTGGCAAACTAATAACAGGTGCGCAGTTACTAGGCATTTCCACCAAAGAGGACATTCTCAGGACTATGGAATCCGGCCCCTTTAAAAGTACAAAATAGTACAGTATCACAAAACCATCTACATATTGTGGGAGTAGAACCCACAGCCTTCTGCATCAAAAGCAAGTGTTCTACCTGTTGTGCTACTAACTCAAACAGGCTTGGCATAAGCAGCACTAAACTTCTCTCCCTCTGAAGAACTATGCAGCACAAGAAATCTGGAAAAAGCCAACATTTATTTGGGGGGGGGGCAAAGGCCCAAAACCAGGGACACATTTTAAACATTGCCTGTATAAATCTTTGAAAAGTTGCTAGAATAAAATGTTTTGTGCTACCAATGTGTTTCCTGAAAGACAGGAACACTGAAACTTAAATGGCTATCATTATTTAGTAAATTCATTTCTCACTGATTTGCCAGAAAACCATAAGTTTTATGAGGAGCAGACCAAAGGTATGAGCTGAATATTCCTTGAAGCACAAGTGGTTGTATGAGTGGAGAATTTAGGCTCTTGCTCCTTGTACTCAAGGTACAGGGTTTGACTCTAAGTAACCCTAACCACCAGTCACACTTAAATGGGGCATTTTACACACACATGCATACACACACACCTCAGTAAACTACCAGATAAGACACACACCTCAGTAAACTACCAGATAAGACACACATACACCTCTCAGTAAACTACCAAATAAGACACACACACCTCTTAGTAAACTACCAGATAATACACACACACCTCTTAGTAAACTACCAGATAATACACACACACCTCTTAGTAAACTACCAGATAATACACACACACCTCTCAGTAAACTACCAGATAAGACACGCACACTTCTCAGTCAACTACCAGATAAGATGTTACTAGTGCAATGTCTCTCAATATACTACACACTCCTCATATAAGATGTTGCTAGCGCCAGTTCATTCGAATAAGTTAAATTGTCTCTCGGTAATGTACGAACCCAAAAGACACACACACTGTAAACTATGTGCAATTGTCTCTCAGCAAACTACACACTCCTCAAATAAGACATTACTACTGTCAGTTCATTCAAATAAGCAGGTGCCCAGTTAAATTGTCTCTCAGTAATGCACAAGCCCAAAAGAAAATCAGTCTGTTTCTTATGGAGCCCAAAGCAGCACACACTTCAAATAGCACCTTTCCGCTTGGAAAGCAGGACACACTTCAAATAGCACCATTCCTTTTGGAAAGCACACACACTTCAAATAGCCCCGTTCCTCTTGGAAAGCGCACACACTTCAAGGAGGCAGTCCTTTTCTCTTGGAAAACACACACACTTCAAATAGGCAATCCATTCCTCTTGGAAAGCAGTGCACACACACTTCAAATAGCAATGTTAGAATGCAAGCCCAAAGAAACGAAGATACTACTGCAATTCGTTAAGCACACACACTTCAAATAGCAATGTTAGAATGCAAGCCCAAAGAAACGAAGATACTACTGCAATTCGTTAAGCACACACACTTCAAATAGCAATGTTAGAATGCAAGCCCAAAGAAACAAAGATGCTATTGCAATTTGTTAAGCACAGACACTTCAAATAGCAATGTTAGAATGCAAGCCCAAAGAAACGAATATACTACTGCAATTCGTTAAGCACACACACTTCAAATAGCAATGTTAGAATGCAAGCCCAAAGAAATGAAGATACTACTGCAATTCGTTAAGCACACACACTTCAAATAGCAATGTTAGAATGCAAGCCCAAAGAAACGAAGATACTACTGCAATTCGTTAAGCACACACACTTCAAATAGCAATGCAGGAGGTTTTTCTCGGACACACTAAATAGGATGCTCTTACACACACACACACTCTTCAAATGAGACGTTACAAGTGCAATTGTCTCACTCTCAATAATGCACAAGCCCAAAGAAAACAAATCTGTTTTGTACGGAGCCCAAAGCACACACTTCAAATAGCAGTAAACAGAGGTTCAATAATTCAAAACAGAATGGAAGCCGAAAACCAGTAAAATGCACTTCTTGTACATAAATAATAAGCAAACACACACGGTTCAACATTCAAATAAGAAGTTACTTGCCAATTGTCTCCTCAAAATAGCTGCTAGTACAATTGTGTCTCAGTAAACAGAGTGCAATCCACTTATCTTTGAAATACTGAGTGCAAAGCTCACACACTTCAAATAGCAATGCAGGAGGTTTCTCTAGGATGCACAAATAATTCAAAGAAAACTAGTAAAATGCACTTTCAACATTTAATAGGAAGCTCTTGCTTCTCTCGGACATAAATAAGCAAACCGGTTAACGGAATGCACTTTCCTCTAGGACATAAATGCGAGCCCAAAGAAATCCAGTAAAATCCACTTTCAATTCAACATTCATATAAGGAACCTGTAAATGGGATGCAGTTTCAGTATTCAAATAGGACGTTATGACTGCAATTGTTTCTTTTACCTTGAGGAAGAAAGATGTACTGTGCACAAAGTTTAACCGCTTCAGCTCTTGACTGATGAAAGTAAATGTTTAAATTAAAGTTGAATTCTGTCCTGAAGCTGACATCATTGTGCATGCCCTGCATGTGATGATACTGCCCCCCCCCCAAAAAAAATAGGAAATTCAGAAATTAGCGGGGCTAATCGGGAATTCGTGGCACCCCAATATTTTACCTTCAAAACTGGTATTTACCGAGGAATTTGGTATGGTTGAGAGGTATGTCCTCTCCAAAAGAGCTAGGTTGTTCTTATCCACAGTGCTTCACAGTACCATGACATCATTTTGTGGCTGTGATTATAGAGAAAAACTGAGTAAACAGTGAAACTAAACATTAGACAGCACACTATAATCTTCATTTTATAAAAGAAAAAAAACAATGTTAAAACAAGGATTATAACAGGAAATGAAATTAATTGTAAAACCAAGATATTTCTGAACATGACCAAAACACTCTCAGAAAACATTTTACCTCCAGACTCTAGATACGAAAATGGCTTGGAACTCCTTCAAGTCCAACTTAATATTAACAACTTCCTGGTCATATCATAGAAAACTATAGGACCCCCCACCCAGCTCACTTCCTTTCCTAACTAATATGGAGTACTCCTGCATTAAGCCAACCAAAAGTCTCCTACATACATACAAATATTTCAGGCATGAGCAATAATTCATTTATAACCTGCCAATTTAATGAAACAATTATTCCCATAATAAGTGTCCAAGTTCTTAGAAATGTATAAGTACTGCATGCATTAAAATAATTTGGTAGTCTATTCCATGCATCATCTACACTCTCCAAGAAACAATTAGTACAGCTCTCATGCCTATTTAATCTTAGTACAGCTCTCATTGATATTTAGTCTTAGTACAGCTCTCATTCCTATTTAATCTTAGTACAGCTCTCTTGCCTATTTAATCTTAGTACAGCTCTCATTCCTATTTAATCGTAGTACAGCTCTCATGCCTATTTAATCTTAGTACAGCTCTCATTCCTATTTAATCTTAGTACAGCTCTCTTGCCTATTTAATCTTAGTACAGCTCTCATTCCTATTTAATCTTAGTACAGCTCTCTTGCCTATTTAATCTTAGTACAGCTCTCATTGATATTTAATCTTAGTACAGCTCTCATTCCTATTTAATCTTAGTACAGCTCTCTTGCCTATTTAATCTTAGTACAGCTCTCTTGCCTATTTAATCTTAGTACAGCTCTCATGCCTATTTAATCTTAGTACAGCTCTCATTCCTATTTAATCTTAGTACAGCTCTCTTGCCTATTTAATCTTAGTACAGCTCTCGATATTTATTCTTAGTACAGCTCTCATTGATATTTAATCTTAGTACAGCTCTCATGCCTATTTAATCTTAGTACAGCTCTCATTGATATTTATTCTTAGTACAGCTCTCATTCCTATTTAATCTTAGTACAGCTCTCATTCCTATTTAATCTTAGTACAGCTCTCATTGATATTTAATCTTAGTACAGCTCTCATGCCTATTTAATCTTAGTACAGCTCTCATTGATATTTATTCTTAGTACAGCTCTCATTGATATTTATTTTTAGTACAGCTCTCATTGATATTTAATCTTAGTACAGCTCTCATGCCTATTTAATCTTAGTACAGCTCTCATTCCTATTTAATCTTAGTACAGCTCTCATTGATATTTATTCTTAGTACAGCTCTCATTGATATTTATTCTTAGTACAGCTCTCATTCCTATTTAATCTTAGTACAGCTCTCATTCCTATTTAATCTTAGTACAGCTCTCATGCCTATTTAATCTTAGTACAGCTCTCATTCCTATTTAATATTAGTACAGCTCTCATTGATATTTATTCTTAGTACAACTCTTATGCCTATTTAATCTTAGTACAGCTCTCATTGATATTTATTCTTAGTACAGCTCTCATTGATATTTAATCTTAGTATAGCTCTCATTGATATTTAATCTTAGTACAGCTCTCATTGATATTTTGTCTTAGTATAGCTCTCATGCCTATTTAATCTTAGTACAGCTCTCATTCCTATTTAATCTTAGTACAGCTCTCATTGATATTTATTCTTAGTACAGCTCTCATTGATATTTAATCTTAGTACAGCTCTCATTCCTATTTAATCTTAATACAGTTCTCATTGATATTTATTCTTAGTACAACTCTCATGCCTATTTAATCTTAGTACAGCTCTCATTGATATTTATTCTTAGTACAGCTCTCATTGATATTTAATCTTAGTACAGCTCTCATTGATATTTAATCTTAGTACAGCTCTCATTGATATTTATTCTTAGTACAGCTCTCATGCCTATTTAATCTTAGTACAGCTCTCATTCCGTATTTAATCTTAGTACAGCTCTCATTCCGTATTTAATCTTAGTACAGCTCTCATTGATATTTATTCTTAGTACAGCTCTCATTGATATTTAATCTTAGTACAGCTCTCATTCCTATTTAATCTTAGTACAGCTCTCATTGATATTTATTCTTAGTACAACTCTCATGCCTATTTAATCTTAGTACAGCTCTCATTGATATTTATTCTTAATACAGCTCTCATTGATATTTAATCTTAGTACAGCTCTCATTGATATTTATTTTTAGTACAGCTGTCATGCCTATTTAATCTTAGTACAGCTGTCATTCCTATTTAATCTTAGTACAGCTCTCATTGATATTTATTATTAGTACAGCTGTCATTCCTATTTAATCTTAGTACAGCTCTCATTCCTATTTAATCTTAGTACAGCTCTCATTCCTATTTAATCTTAGTACAGCTCTCATGCCTATTTAATCTTAGTACAGCTCCCATTCCTATTTAATCTTAGTACAGCTCTCATTCCTATTTAATCTTAGTGCAGCTCTCATTGATATTTAATCTTAGTACAGCTCTCATTCCTATTTAATCTTAGTACAGCTCTAATTGATATTTATTCTTAGTACAGCTCTCATTGATATTTAATCTTAGTACAGCTCTCATTCCTATTTAATCTTAGTACAGCTCTCATGCCTATTTAATCTTAGTACAGCTCTCATTCCTATTTAATCTTAGTACAGCTCTCATGCCTATTTAATCTTAGTACAGCTCTCATTCCTATTTAATCTTAGTACAGCTCTCATTGATATTTAATCTTAGTGCAGCTCTCATGCCTATTTAATCTTAGTACAGCTCTCATTCCTATATAATCTTAGTACAGCTTAGTACAGCTCTCATTGATATTTAATGTTAGTACAGCTTTCATTCCTATTTAATCTTAGTACAGCTCTCATTGATATTTAATCTTAGTACAGCTCTCATTCCTATTTAATCTTAGTACAGCTCTCATTGATATTTAATCTTAGTACAGCTCTCATGCCTATTTAATCTTAGTACAGCTCTCATTCCTATTTAATCTTAGTACAGCTCTCATTGATATTTAATCTTAGTACAGCTCTTATTGATATTTAATCTTAGTACAGCTCTCATTCCTATTTAATCTTAGTACAGCTCTCATTGATATTTATTCTTAGTACAGCTCTCATTGATATTTAATCTTAGTACAGCTCTCATTCCTATTTAATCTTAGTACAGCTCTCATTGATATTTAATCTTAGTACAGCTCTCATTCCTATTTAATCTTAGTACAGCTCTCATTGATATTTATTCTTAGTACAACTCTCATGCCTATTTAATCTTAGTACAGCTCTCATTGATATTTATTCTTAATACAGCTCTCATTGATATTTAATCTTAGTACAGCTCTCATTGATATTTATTTTTAGTACAGCTGTCATGCCTATTTAATCTTAGTACAGCTGTCATTCCTATTTAATCTTAGTACAGCTCTCATTGATATTTATTATTAGTACAGCTGTCATTCCTATTTAATCTTAGTACAGCTCTCATTCCTATTTAATCTTAGTACAGCTCTCATGCCTATTTAATCTTAGTACAGCTCCCATTCCTATTTAATCTTAGTACAGCTCTCATTCCTATTTAATCTTAGTGCAGCTCTCATTGATATTTAATCTTAGTACAGCTCTCATTCCTATTTAATCTTAGTACAGCTCTAATTGATATTTATTCTTAGTACAGCTCTCATTGATATTTAATCTTAGTACAGCTCTCATTCCTATTTAATCTTAGTACAGCTCTCATGCCTATTTAATCTTAGTACAGCTCTCATTCCTATTTAATCTTAGTACAGCTCTCATGCCTATTTAATCTTGGTACAGCTCTCATTCCTATTTAATCTTAGTACAGCTCTCATTGATATTTAATCTTAGTGCAGCTCTCATGCCTATTTAATCTTAGTACAGCTCTCATTCCTATTTAATCTTAGTACAGCTCTCATTGATATTTATTCTTAGTACAGCTCTCATTGATATTTAATGTTAGTACAGCTTTCATTCCTATTTAATCTTAGTACAGCTCTCATTGATATTTAATCTTAGTACAGCTCTCATTCCTATTTAATCTTAGTACAGCGATATTTATTCTTAGTACAGCTCTCATGCCTATTTAATCTTAGTACAGCTCTCATTCCTATTTAATCTTAGTACAGCTCTCATTCCTATTTAATCTTAGTACAGCTCTCATTGATATTTAATCTTAGTACAGCTCTTATTGATATTTAATCTTAGTACAGCTCTCATTCCTATTTAATCTTAGTACAGCTCTCATTGATATTTATTCTTAGTACAGCTCTCATTGATATTTATTCTTAGTACAGCTCTCATTGATATTTAATCTTAGTACAGCTCTCATTCCTATTTAATCTTAGTACAGCTCTCATTGATATTTAATCTTAGTACAGCTCTCATTCCTATTTAATCTTAGTACAGCTCTCATTGATATTTATTCTTAGTACAGCTCTCATGCCTATTTAATCTTAGTACAGCTCTCATTCCTATTTAATCTTAGTACAGCTCTCATTGATATTTATTCTTAGTACAGCTATCATGCCTATTTAATCTTAGTACAGCTCTCATTCCTATTTAATCTTAGTACAGCTCTCATTCCTATTTAATCTTAGTACAGCTCTCATTGATATTTATTCTTAGTACAGCTCTCATTGATATTTAATCTTAGTACAGCTCTCATTCCTATTTAATCTTAGTACATCTCTCATTGATATTTATTCTTAGTACAGCTCTCATTGATATTTAATCTTAGTACAGCTCTCATTCCTATTTAATCTTAGTACAACTCTCATTCCTATTTAATCTTAGTACAGCTCTCATTGATATTTATTCTTAGTACATCTCTCATTCCTATTTAATCTTAGTACAGCTCTCATTGATATTTAATCTTAGTACAGCTCTCATTCCTATTTAATCTTAGTACAGCTCTCATTCCTATTTAATCTTAGTACAGTTCTCATTCCTATTTAATCTTAGTACAGCTCTCATTGATATTTAATTTAATCTTAGTACAGCTCTCATTCCTATTTAATCTTAGTACAGCTCTCATGCCTATTTAATCTTAGTACAGCTTTCATTCCTATTTAATCTTAGTACAGCTCTCATGCCTATTTAATCTTAGTACAGCTCTCATTCCTATTTAATCTTAGTACAGCTCTCATTCCTATTTAATCTTAGTACAGCTGTCATTCCTATTTAATCTTAGTACAACTCTCATTCCTATTTAATCTTAGTACAGCTCTCATTGATATTTAATCTTAGTACAGCTCTCCTTCCTATTTAATCTTAGTACAGCTCTCATTCCTATTTAATCTTAGTACAGCTCTCATGCCTATTTAATCTTAGTACAGCTTTCATTCCTATTTAATCTTAGTACAGCTCTCATGCCTATTTAATCTTGGTACATCTCTCATATCATTTAATCTCCTATGTAGTTGGTCTGATAATTCTCTGCCTCTCTTTGATAACCTCAAATATTTCATGAGATAGTTTTCTCTAAATGTTCTATACACCTGAATAAGGTGTCCTGTTAAATATCTATATTAAGCACTGTATAAGTTTAGATATTTTACTCTTCCATAACAACTTAAAATTTCACATGGATGTCCTTGATATAGTTCTACTGTACTAATTTTCTTATGTTTCCATATTCTTATGCCATACTTTAGTTTGGGTCTGATGTAGCTTACAAACAATAATTTCATCATCTCTGATTTCCTAAACTTTATAAATTATTTTGGACAGCATTTAGTTTTATAAATATCAACCAATTCATTGATATAATCAGGGCAACTCAAAGCTGGTTCTAGCTATATTCCCAGCTCCTTAAATTAATCTACAGTTTCAATCACTGTGTTTTGTGTTAGATATTTACCCTTTGGTGTATATCTTCCAAATCTCAGACCCTTAGTTCTTTGCTATATTACTAGAATATTATACTCCTGGGCCCAAATCATCAATTTAGCCAAGTTGTTTTGTAGACGTGGTCTGTCTGTAACATATGTAATGAGTATCCATTTTCAAGTCATCTGTGTACATACTATAGAACACCTCAGATGAAAAAGAGAACTCTGGAAGATGCAATCTAAACAATTATGGGCCAAGGACAGAGCCCTATGGCACAACTTTAATGTAACCTAGAGTTCCACCTGTCCATTTGCTATATGATACTTGCCCTGGCTTATTTGTAAGTCACGCAGCTATCCATCTTATCAAGGTTACATTTATACTTAGTTCTAATTTATTGATCAGTGTTTTGTGTATGAACCTATCAAAATGCTGAAGGCAATATAAATAACATTACAGTGCACTTTATCATTTATCTCTGTGATTATATTATTACTGTATATTGTTACAGGTAGTTATAGATCTATTTTCAACATATGCATGCTAGTATACATGGTTTCAAGTACCAGAGTTTCCAGTTCTGACAATAATGTATCCAACATAACCTTTTCCATTATTTTTCACAAGAAAATAAACATATGGGTGTATGTGACTCTGAATTTGTCTTATTCCCCTTTCCATTTAAGATGGGTGCATGTCTCCAATCTTGAGGGCACTCCACATACTTAATTGACTTAGTGAATAACAGATATGTTGTTGTGTCTTTCGGCTTTTCCTGGTTAGGGGTCACCACAGTGGAACTCTGGTCCACTAATGATTGGCAGTAGATTTTTACGTGCCGAGTTGCCGGCCCTGACGCACAACCTTCAATGAAGGTACGCCTATTCACGCATGTCTCCACACAGAAGACGCTCTAGCTGAGAATCGAACAGGACAACGTCTTACTGTGAGGTGACAACGCTACTGCAGCACCACCACAATATAATGTACTATAAGTTTGTGCTGAAGTCTCAGGTCATTCTTACTAATTCTGTCTCTTCCCTATGACTTTTTTGGGGTGCACTTTGCATAGATCGTATTCAATATAATCTAATTTAATTTCAGAAGCTGAAGTTATATGAATGATACTAGCATACTTTATCATGACCTTTGTGGAGCCAAACTGTTTTGCACAAGATTGCTTGCATCTGAGAAAACATTTTAGAATATTCACTCAGTTTTTACTTCCACCACAGCTTATGTATGTATAAAAGTATTTTCTTGAAAACAACAGCGTAAGGTGGAAAACACGACAAGAAAAAAGTACAACCACCTTTTGCCTCACTGTAAGGTGCAAAGTGTAAAACTGAATGATGATCCATGTAGGCAAAAACGAAATGTTTATTCCAAGACAAACAAATACTTATACATAAATCGGTCAAGCGCTTTCATCCAACAACCCTGGACTTCATCAGAACCTTCCAAACATTTAAAAAAATGTCCTTAATAAATAGTAAATACAACCAATGAAAATCCACTATAATGTCACATGTGAAATTTAAAAAAATCGCAACAATATGTTAAAAAATTGACAAGCTTCAAAACATTTCTCTTTATAAAAGCAAAGCCTTAAACTTTATGGCATAATGGTAATGTGGTCGTTAAGACCGGGGGCATGGTCAACATTTAACCTAATTTGCCATTTTGTTTCTGCCCTCTCATGATCCTACTTGGATCATCATTCAGGTTTATACTTTGTACCTTACAGCGACATAAAAGTATTTTCTATTACACTCTGGGAATCCCTCCTGCCTGAAATTAAAGATGACTCCTCTTACTCCGAGTTCCAATCTCTACTAAAAACACATTTAGCTAATGAATCAGAATGTATGTGTTACCCCTCAGGTCACATAATTTAAACCAACTTTAACTCTACCCCACTTTAACTTGGCCAGTAAAATTCTTTGCTTTTCAAGTCTCTAGTTTATTTTACTCTAATTTCTCAAATGTTTTGAAATTTTGTACATATTGCAAATCAGTACTTCACATGTACTGTGTATCCTAAGCATTACTCTACCATTGTACTGTTTTTTTGTCACCTATGCATTATTATACCCTTGTCTATTTTGAATGTCTGGTCAGTTTTCACCCTCGGCTGAGACTGAAATTATTCAGAATCTATCAGTCCTCTATCCTGGTAAACAAATTCAAATAAATAAATAAATAAATGCCTTTTCTTTAAAATTTTCCTGATCTTGTCTCACACTGTTTAATTTGTCTGTTCAGTTTGATTATTTCAGTTAGTTATAGTTCAACTTCATTTCCATTTCTTGTATTTATTTTAACTCTGATCTTAATTAACTATCTTGTTCTTACAGAAATATATCCTCAGAACCTTGTGTGCCTAGATCCTGATTTTTACATTCAATTTCCCTTGCAAAACTTGCCACATTTCTGCTGCAGTCTTGCCATTTAATGCATCACTCCAACTGATTTTTATGTAATTTTTATTTTGTTTTGTATAGTGTTATTAATCATCCTTGCTCTGCCTTCTCTGGGTTATTCATACATAAAATAAAATGGTTAAAAAACTAACACGGGAATGTAAGCCTAGGCTTCTAATGGTGCTCTCAGATCAAAAGCCTAGTAAGTAAATATGAACGTATGAGTTTTGTTCTATTCACATAGAGATCATGTATTTAACATTTACAACTTGTACTGTGTATCCTGACCCAGCCAGGCTGTCACCTGAATGTTTTGGGTTCATTTTTTTCTGAATTGTGAGTGTCTCTCTGAGGTATGGACTTTTTCTATCTACATTAAAATGAGCTTTGGTTGTCCATACCCTTAGGAAGATATCTCCAGGGCACTGCAAAATAGAGAATTATTCACTCACATCAAACATTTATTGATAAGATTAATGGAAAGGCTATTCTTAGATAACTTTTATCCTTTGTTAAAATTCACTGGCCATTATGATCCTCATCAGACAGCTGTTAGCCCATAGCCAATAGTTTCCATGTGGCTAGAGATCAGAGTTGTTATTCTAATTTGGTCCTACCTGATATCTCAGTTGTATCTAATAAATATGAACCAGAACAGACTTATTTTGGATGCATTCTCTGGTCTTTTAACTGTTGATTTTCATAGGGTTGCTTCTTATCATTCTTAATGGTCACAGATGGTAACTGTGGGTTTAAGTTCTTTGTAGGGCTACCTTCTGCAATGAGGAATTCTACAGGGCTGTATACTAGAACTGATTGCATTTGAGCTGTTATATACTACCACATGGATATATCATTTGAATGTGTTAACTTGGCTATAACTACACTAATGATAGTTATTCCTCTCCCCTTCTCCGGAGAAAGGGATTCCTGTGTTGCCACTTGAAAGTTGTTTTGAGTCTACTGTGGCCTGGGCATTGAAAAAAATTATTTGGACCTCAATCCCTTCAAGATGGAGGCAGTAATCATGCATACACTTTGGCTCCACCTCCATGTGTTCTTACCTTGTAGTGACAACAGGCTGAACATTGTGTCTGTCAATAAACTCAGAATGATCCCTTATAGCCATCTTGATACTTATGGACCAAGTGTTAACTGTGAGTAAAAGGTCTTGTTTGCATCTAAGAAATATCTCTAAAGTAAAGCACATTATTTTCTCCACAGGACTTTTCCTTGATTGCCTATGTGGTGATCTCTAACCACCTGTAATACTCAATGCCCTTTTTCTAGAGTTTCTTTCTATGGATATTAGGTGGCCTCATTTATTTCAGATCTTTTCAGCTATGTTTCTAGCAGATATACTGAATCAGATTGGTGACATTTGCACTGGATACTAGTCTCATCTCAATACTCCAGTAAAACATTTCATTATAAATTCATCTTACACGGTAAAAGGTATATGGCACATATCTTAGTTTATTTCTTTCTACAGGCTAATTTGTGCTTTCCTCTCAGATGATGGAAGATTGCTATCAATGCCCAGAATACATTTAGAAATATGAGGTTACTGTCAGCCCCCATCCCCATCCCACTATAGCTTGCTTCAAGAAATTCCTATACAACATTTTACTAGCTTTTTATTTTAACACATCCATGATAGACAAACTATTTGAGCTACTTATTTTATAATAATCTGGGCCATATATCTCGTCTTTCTCATAATGATTCTTATTGTCCTGTTTTATTGCTGGCTTTATGCTGACTTATACTGATGTGTCCATCTGTAAGCATGTAAAGTAAATTTGTCTCTGACATGATGCACCCTTGGTGGGCCCTGATAGAAGCAGTGAATAAATCTGAATTAATGCCAAGAATATGAGCAAAACTTCCACTGCATTCAAGTGAGGACTGGATACAGCAGTGAACCATTCTTTTCCCTCAGCATTAATGCTAGAACATACATCAGTAAGCCTAAACTAAGTCGACAAAGCAAATGTAGACTGAATTAGCAAACCTCTATAACAGCAGACAACTATACAAAACTAAAGAGCTAGTTCTGTTTTATAGACTAGATAGAAGGTGTATTATTCTTTCTGAAACTAAAATGTGACCATCGCCTTAGGTCTTTCCATCTACCAAGAATAGGCTTTTCCAAAGAGACTTAGCAGAATGAGTGTTCTTTAGTTGGAACATCCTCTCTATTAATCTCTCATAAAGTTGTACATCACTTCTAGGTTTATCAGTTTGGCAGTGTAGAGATACTATCCCCACCTTCCTTGTTAATCCAACCCAGTCCAGTCCCTGCTGCATTTACATCCAGATTTTATCCACACATGCAATCTTGCCCCATGCAAGTGGTTTACCAGACAGTATTTCCTGATAGAGGGTATCTCAACCAGGTTACATAGTTGCGCAAAATATCTTTCCTGTCTTCTGACAAATCTCACTAGTAGTCATCAGAGCTTTCCTTCCTTTACTAAGTACAGCATGACTGAGATCAGGCTCTCCATTACTAAGGTACTCAACAGTGTGCTACAACCTCTTTAGGGTTTGTAGTATTCTTTTCCTTAAACTGCTCCTATCTGCATGCTTTCACTTCAGCAGCTATTGTCAATGAGGCCTTCTTGGCATGCCAGCACCTCTGTGCTCCATCAGAAGAGCCCTCCATGACCATTGCCTGGAAGGCCACCTCAGCTTGACTTTCCCTCAAAGTTGATGTCTACCTGCAAATACTATCATTAGCAGATTGGTAGGGATGGAGTGCATTCTGGCCATTTCCTCTAGCTGCTGCAGAAGTATCAGGTAGACAGAGACCCCTATTTATTTTTTCGGTTATGAAGGAGTGAATGAAAATTTGTGTAGTGAAAACTAATTAACTATCAACTGGTGATTAGTTGCTAGCTCTGCCACTGTGCTTACCCAAGTATATAAAACATGACCTGAGGGTTGGTGACATAGCTGTGAAGTTAATCTCTTATCTTGTCCCAAGCTGTTAGAAATAACAGCATTTAATCCAGTACATCAGCAAAAGAATTGGAATAATACATAGTACATAAAAGAGAATAATTCATAAAATTTAAAGTGTTTCTATGGGCACGAGTGGGCACAAACACACACACACATATACACACATATATATATATATATATATAAGTAAATGTGTATATATATATATATTTATTATATATATATATATATATATATATATATATATATATATATATATATATATATGTATGTGTGTGTCTGTTGATTTAGGTGCTGAGCCACAAAAGCACACTGTTGTTGAGCCAGGGAAACACACTGCTGACTGCACAATAGGGCATGTCAGGGAGCCTGAAGGAGGCAGAAACATTATCCACATAGTGATTAATAAGTAACAGTTGCCATTAAAGTGATATTAGGGCCATTGCCCATCAGGATGTAAATTTCTGACCTCTTGGCTTAGGAAGAATAATAGAAAGAAGTCTTGAGAGAGCTATGAAGTCTGGAAAGTATCCTTAAGAAATGAAAGGAATAGGAATTGTTGAGAGTTACCCTTTATCCTGATTGTATAATATTCTGGTAGAGTTGGGTACATTGTCAAACAATGACATTAACACCTTGGATACACTGATGGAGCTTGTTTTAAAAAACAGTTTTGTGTATATATAGAGGGGCATTACTTTTTACATAAACAAGGTGTTGCAATGGCAGCATGTGCCCCCATTTTTACAAATATGGTAATGCTATTCTGGGAAAGGAAATTTGTTCTTGATTTTTTTGGGCCTTCTCCACCTTGGTCTTTATATTTGAGGTTTCTGGATGATGTCATTATATTTTGGAAAGAACCTGAGGACCAATTGTGTAGATTCATTGAGCAGTTGAACCAAACCACCCCCTTTCTTACTTTTACTGCTACTTGGAGTAAAACTGACATCAACTATTTCGATGTTCCTCTTTCCAAGGATAGAGTTAATAAAAGGTTTGTTAGTGAGATATACAGGAAATCCACTTTTTCTAATGGGTACCTGCATTTAGATAGTTGTCACCCTATACATCAGAAGAAAGGCATTGTTAAGGCACGATTTGCACGCCTTACTAGAATGACTTCTGTTAATGCAATTTATGTAAGGGGAACCAAAATTTTTACTGATATGTTTTTATCTAGGGGTTATCCCAGGACTTTGGTTGAAGCTATTTGTTCTGAAGTTACAATGAAGAGAAGGTCTGGTTTCTACCCTCCCCGCCTTTCAGGTTCAGCTGAAGTGACAAATATTCCTATCTCGGAGTCTGTTTCTGACCCTAACACTGATTATAACATGTCCTTTATTACTACTTATACTCCTGAATGTGCCCAAATATACAACATTTTGAACACATATTGGCACACACTTCGTGTTCATGATGAATTTAAGGAAATTTATAATAAAGGCATATCGGAGGGGTAGATGTTTTAAAGAAATATTGGAAAATGTTGTAGATGTAGAAAAGATGGGCTCTACAAGAAAGAAGGGCACTCATAGATGTGGCTTGTGTAATTACTGGAAATACCTCATTGAATTGGATAGGGTGTATGAAAATGGGACCTGTATTCAAGTCTCATTTTATTGTAATTGCAACACTGAGGGCATAGTGTATCTTACCCTTTGTAAATTTTGTAGTTGTTTTTACATTGGGAAGACACAAAGAAACCTGAAAGAACGTATATACGAGCACACTTTTGATATCAGGAAGGGAAACCATAAGACTGCTTTATCCAAACATATTGGTGAGAATCCTGGTCATGATTTTGGTTTTGTTGGTATTGACCATTTTGTTAGAAATGTGAGGGGAGACCTTGGAAAGACTTTTTAGGACTTCAGAAACTTAGATGGCAATTAAAATTAAATGCTTGTGTTTATCCTGGACTGAATTAATCTGTTTCTATTACATTTATTTACTGTTTTATTCATACATTGTTCTATGTAGTGCTTTTATATGCATTGTATTTTTGTATATACATATATTTTTAGGTGGATTTTCCTTTAATTAATTGTTAATTAATTATGTCACATGACTGTTTTTCAAGGGATATTTAAAAGGTGAAGTGATGTTTGTTGGTTTTAATACCTCTGAAGAAGTCTTTGGATATAATCTGATGAAAGCCCTAAGGTTTTCAAAAAATTCTGGTTCTCTGTTCCTGGTGTTGCTTGCTCCTTGCCTTCATTGTGGATCTGATGAATAGCCAATTTGCAATCCAGTGGACATTATAGGAGTTCACATTACGTTTAAATAATTATTCAATAGTAATATCATAGGGCATAGTGTCAGAAGTCTTGGACAGGTCAAGATAAGTGGCATGCCCTGAGTGACCATTGTACACAGCCTTTTTAACCTTTTCAAAGCAGCTTACTAGCTTCAAGAACCAAGACTTGCCCTTTAGAAAAACATACTGACTGGGGACTAGATCAGTTAAGCTGCCTTTGTCCATTTTAATAAGTTTAGCTGTGACGTTCCATGGCATTGCACATATGTCTGGTGATGATGATCAGTTTAACTTCCCAGGTGCTTAGTGGGACATCATTTATCAGGTGGAAACCTTGTAGATTGTTGAACAATGCAAGTAGAAGCTTGGGTACTGCATACCTGGCACTGATGAGAATGCAGCCTCGTATATTGTCTGGTTCAATGGAGGTCTTATTTCTAGCTTTTGACATGGATCGTGAGACTTATTCAAAAGTGATTTGGGGGAAAACTAAATGTTCATGAAAGTCAGAGGCAGCAATGTGCTACATTTGTCAGCTAAGATATTGGCTATATCCCTGGGATCACAATTTCTGATATTATTATGGATGAGTTTTGTGCATTTTTTTGGATATTACTTAATTTCTTGACATAAGTGAAGAAAGGTTTTTAACCTCCTTTGGTATTTGTAGCAACCTTAAGTTTATATTCTGCTTCACATTTTCTAGTAGTGCTCTTAGGGTCCTTCCTTTGTGGTTTTGAGGTAGGTAGATGGGGATTTCTAATTTATTAATACAGGAGTTCCACTGGAGATGTTTATTCCTAAATTTACTATTATATTTAGGGTGGACAGGTATTGAGTTTTCTATGTGGCTCTTTACATGCTGATAAAAACTACACCAAAGCCAGAAAAATAATGAAGAGTAGAAAATTTTCATAGGTTTTCTTTTTAGAGGATGAACTAGATAAATTGGGGAAACCTCTACCTGTATTTGTAGAACAAGAGGCCATGGCCTCCACTTCATGTCAGAAAACAGATGAACAGATCTGCAGGATAGGTTAAAAACTGTAATAAATTTAGGAAACATATAGAGAGTTGTTTTGCAATCTCATTGCTTGTATAACCTTGGGTATGATCAGTTACCAGGTAACAGTGACTACCTAACAACTATTACTCTTTCCCCATTATGGCTGGATATCTTTATTTTCACTTTTGACAGATATAGCACATGGAGTTCTCCGCACATTGAATATCTTGGGATAACACTGCTAGCCTACCTTTGATGCATCTGTATACACCATCATTTTTTAGTAAAGTTGGTATTCACTAACACTTGAGCTCATTAAATGCTGTATCTGACTCATGGGAACATTGTATTGTCTCTTATTTTCTTATTACAGTCTACAGCACCACTTTACTGATTGCCACAATCCAGTAGGTTACATACCTCTTTATTCTCTGTTGGGAAAAAGAGTTCTGCATCCCATCACTGCTTTTGCTATCATACATCTGTGTACTTCCTCATGCTGAAGCATCTACTTCTTTAAGGACTAAGATCTGATCTGCAACTTTGCCTGAAGTGTGTTTGGCCTTGCTACATTTTTTTAACAAGGCATGTACATCACCTCCTTTATTAACAGACTTCTGTCAAGCAAACAAATACATCTTAAAAAATGCCTACTTTTGTATTATTTGCAGCACTTACCTAAAATGTGTAAAGTTTGAAACAACTTTTTATGTTTTGTACGACCATGGGAATTGCTTAGGGACTCTTGCTGTTACTCCTTCCCCATTTTCACCACAAACTGCTTGATAGCTTTCAGAAACAATAAGTATAATAAAATAAGTAGTACTATAGTCTAACACGCTCTAATTGTGGTTTGTTTCTGTTATATTAATCCTGTTTATCTGACTGCAAGAAAGCTGGTAACTCTGACAGACCTTGGGTTTTCTGAGCGTCCTCAAACTGGTTGAATCATACTCAGTGTGTTTCTCTGCCCACTTTAGTCCCTTCCCATCCCCAATTCCCCATCCACATTCCAGACTCCATTTATTCAGCCTATTCCCCACCCTTCCTCTCTCATAATTTCTCCCACTTAAATGGACATATCCCACTTTCCTCCATAACAGAAGCATGTACTGAGTTTCCATGTACCATTAAATGTGTTGTTTATAAAATGTCAAAGAAAATGTTTCCTCACATTCTGCATATTCCAAGTACTGTCCATCTCATCCAAGCACTCACCACACTCGTATCTCTTCATCTAATTCAAATGCATTTCAACGCCATTTCCCTACAGTCATTACACTCTGTAAAACTTCACTCTGCCCTCCAGTACTACTACAAACCCCTCTACACTCTTCCCCACCACAGCTATCCTATACACTTCTCATCTAATTCTATACATACACAATGCTGCCACTACAAGTGGCATCCATCTACCATTAAGCACCCCGTAAAACTCCCCAACTTCCTCATAACGTTTACAACCATACTCCTTCTCTTACCCTTACAACATTGAGATGAATCTAAGCCCAAATACCTTGTCCTTCTTCCCTAATAATGCTCAAAGCATTCAAAATAAAATTAAGACCAAATAAGCTCTCTTATCTTTATTCACAGTCCCCAAATCATTGCTATCACAGAATCCTGGCTTGTGCCACAACCTCCCTCCATTCACCACTTCTTCCTTGGCTAGGATTACTTTCTTGATGCCAGACCAGGATTAAGACAAGGAGGAGGCACCCTCCTCCTTTTCAAGTCAGACATTGACTTACAACTCCTTGTTCAAAGTAGTGCCTCCTCAGACCCCCTTCCAAATTGTTTGCTAATACAAATCCACTCTCCATTTAAGTATCCAATTCTTCTAGCTGTTGCCTATTTCCCTCCTCCTGCTTCATTACAAAACCTTAATAACCTGCTGAAGGACCTAACATCCTCTGTTCAAAGCAGAAAACTGTTATTGTTCTTGGTGACTTTAACCTTAACTTCCTTGTCCCCTCACAAATCTGCATACTTGAACTTCTCAATATATTTAATTTCACTCAACTTACAACAAACTAAAACCCTGCTCTAACGCTCCTGACAACATCCCCTCTATTTTTCTTAACTCCACTGCTGATAGAATAGCATTCCCTATAAGTATATTAATCAATAGGTCCATACAGGACTCCTATGTCCCCAAACTCTGGTGCACTGCCTATATTCTACCTCTTTATAAAGTTGGGAAAAACACAAGCATCTTAAATTTCCGCCCCATAGCCATCCTCTCCCCAATCTCCAAAATCCTAGAAAAATGCGTTCATCTACAACTAGTGCCAGTCCTAACTCAAAACCACCTCCTCACTCCTAGCCAGCATGGTTTCCAACCTGGGCACAGCTCTACAACAGCTCTCCTCTCTTTCCTAGATACAGTTAATTGTGCCAGAGATTCTGGGAAAATTGTATCCACAGTGCTTCTGGACCTCTCCAAAGCCTTTGATACTGTTTCCCACACCCATCTTCTGAGCCATCTCTCAAACATAAATCTCTCTCAAACTACCCTCTCCTGGTTCTCAAGCTACCTGTCCGATAGAGCTCAGGCTGTAAAATGGAGGAAAAGCATCTCCCCTTTTCTTCATACCCCCACAGGCGTACACCAAGGATCCATTCTTGGACCAATGCTGTTCAATATCTTTATCAACACTTTTCACTTCACCATTCCCAATGCCAAAATAATCCAATATGCAGACGATCAACTTTAGTCTGCTCTGCCTCTAATCTCCCTGAACCCTTAGCAAAGACCCAAACTGCCTTCTCAACAACTGAAGCCTGGATGTTCCAAAATCATCTCTTCTTAAATGCTAACAAATCCAAAATGTTAATCTTTCTTCCTTCAAAATCCTTCTTTTGACAAAACCTCTTTCCACATTCTAAGCCAAAATAACTCTCCTATTGAAGTCACCTCCCCAATGCAAAGTTACTAGGTGTAACTATAGATGAACACTTAAAATTTGACAACCATGTACTCCTAAACATTAAAAAACACACCAAAAACTGGGTATACTTTATAGGAATAACCGCTTTCTCTCACCTCTTACCAGATGTACTCTTGCCTCCACTTATCTCCTTCCCTCCCTAATGTATGGCACCCACCTTCTAACCAACTTATCTGCATCTATTCCCTCCAAATTAGAAAACTGTTATAACAAAATCTTCAAATTTGCCACTAACTCCAAAACCTCCTCCCATCATTGCCTTCCCCTTAATTCTCTAGACTGGCTAGAACTTCCAAACTATCTGGACTTCCTCCAACTCACAAATTATTCTTCAACCCCACCAAATGCCCTGCTCTCTAAAACATCCTAGTCCCCTATGTTCCAAACAGAACTCTAAGATCTGCACAGCAAAACCTAATATCTGTTCATAAACCCAACCGGCCACTAGGACAACTACTTCTCTCTTATTCCTTAGCCAAAAAATGGAATTCTCTCCCTGCTTCCCAAAGAATAATAGAAAATATGGTGAGCTTCAAAATACAGCTTCATTCCTAGCTCTCCACTATTCGGAAATGCACCTGCATTCTTCCAACCTAGCAAGCTCTCCCCCTCCCCTTATTCCCTTCTTGTTCCACGCTGTGCTTCTAATCACGTTTTGCCAATGCTTCAATCCTGCACTCAAACTAATTCCTTGATTCGATAGAATATATGCACCCAACAACAACCCATCTGCTTATAACCAAGTATCTATCACCTTGGCTTCTAGTTCTCTAATGCCAATTCCTTATAATCAAAAATGATCTTACTATGTCAAGATTGTAAATATACCTTTCTTTATTGTAAATCTAGTATTTGTATTAAGCATATTTTATGTATTTGTATCTAGCATTTTACTTTGTACTTTTTACTTGTATCATAAATCTTTACTGCATTTTGCTTGTTGGAGCTTTTCTCCCTGGGCCTCCACTGAAAATGGGCACACTGGGCCTAGAGGACTTTCCTGGTCAACAAACTGGAAATAAATAAATAAATAAATAACTTGTCTGAATCCACCAGACCAAATGCAAACATCACTCACTGCTTGACCTAATAATCACAGACAACCCCTCACTTATTTCTCATAGCTCCTCACCGTCCCATCCTAAATGATCACTGTCCTATAAGGTTGAACATCCACCTTGATTGTAAATCATCCCCACCAAAACTAATTACATTCTGACATAAGTCACAAGTAAACATTACCAGACTAAAAACATATCTATCCTGTCTCAAATGGAACGCTATACTCTGCTCCTCAAACTGTAACAATGCTGCCTAGCTCTTCACCCACCTTTTCTGTAATCTTCAAGACTCCTTCCTTCCTATAGTCACAAGGCTGTATAAACCCAAGAAAAATACACCGGTTCATTTATGCACTCAAAACCCTCCTATGTCTCAGAGACAAAGCATGACACTGTTGGAAGTCTGAACCATCTTCTTTGACCAGGCAAAACTACACCCTCCTTAGAAACCTGTCCAAACAAGCAATTAGATGTTGTAGGAACCATCCTGTATAAACGCAGCAAACAAATTTGTTTCAGTCTCCTAAACAATTTTGGAAAGACTTCAACCAATTAGCAGGTTGTAAAAATCTTCCCAGTGCACACTCTTCATTCTCTTCTCTGTCATCCTCAGACTTTAGTACTGACTTCTCCACCCTCCCCTCCATCAGCACACATACTTCACTTCCTCGCTCAACCTCTCCCTTACATCCTCCTTATACTCCCCTGTTCTACATTAAAAAAGATTGTAACCAAAAATGTTATACCTGTCCTTGAAAACGTAAAACTTGACTCCCCTGCAGGGACAGATAACCCTCTCCCCCATTCATATTCCAATGTAAGGAGTACATTTCTGCTCTTTTACTACTTATCTAAACCTTTGCTTAACTCAAAACTGTGTGCCCAACAAATGGAAAACAGCAAAAATAGCACGCCCCACAAAATTCCAACCACAAGTTACCCAGTGATTACTGTCTAATCTCCATCTTCCCAACTGTTAGGAAAATCTTAGAAAAATTGATCCATAATCAACTCTCAAGCTGCATATTAGTTTCTCTCTTCCAAGCAACATGCTTTCTGGTCCAGATGCAACACTTCCACTGCTCTTTTGACCTTCAATGATCCCACCCTTTTAACTAGAGACAAAGGTTTTCTTACTGGAGCCATATTTGTAGACCTTACCAGAACCTTTGACCAAGTTGACTACCCAGTCCTGTTTAACCACCTCACTGACATTGGGATTAGCCCTGATGCTATTCCCTGGTTCCAAAATTACTTATTCAACTGACATCTCTCAATAAACTTTAACAACAGTGCATCAGCCACCACTACCATACTTAAAGGAGTCCCTCACAACTCCATACTGGCCCCTCTTCTTTTCTCCATTTCTGTAAATAAGCTTTCATTCGACCTTATCCAACTTCCAATATTATTATTATACACTGGTGGCATGGTGATCATCTGCTCCAACCACACACAGTTCAATTCAATATGATCTGGAAAATGATTTCCTCTTCATCATTTACTAGTTCAGTACCAAAAATCAATTATATAACTTCTCAAAAACTAAAACTATGCTGTTCAGAACTTTACTAAAAGGCAAAGGAACCCCAACTCATATCTTATTTTTGTCTACGTTAATAATACCATTGAGCAGGTTAACACCTTTAGATACCCAGGACTCCAGCTTGATCCATCACTTAACTTCTACCATTAGAACAAATCACCAGGAAAAAGATAAACTCCCTACTCTTTTGGGCCAATAAAATCTCCTCTTTCCTCTCCCAGCCAATAAGAAATGCTATTGGCAAAGGGATTCCTCTTTCCTAACTTAAGAATTGCTCACATCTTGTTGTAGCATCTACCTCCAAAAGAAACTCTACCACCATCCAAGCAATCTCCATCTCAACTGGACACTTCATTAACCCTACTCCAAAGTATGAACACCACTGTCTTTCACTAGCCAAAAAGCCAACTGATTGCTGGTTCAGCAATAAGCCAATCTAGTCTTTGGATCTCAACATCTGGCTCCTGGAGGAAAAAATCCTGCTCTTCTCCTTCCTCTAACTCACTTATATGACCTCTGTCATGTATCCTTAGATCACATATCCACTCAGGTCCTCTCTTGCAGATATCTAAAACCAGACTGCAGTGCTGTAGCCACTCTCTTTTTTCTCTTTGACCCAACCTCTTAACGGATCATTCCTCTAAACTTAAAACCTAAATACTCATTTTGGGCACAAGTTAAAGAATATTTCACAACACAAGCTGCTTGTAAATAATCTGCTTCAGGTCACATGACCTAGCCTCCCTAATCTCCTACATATACTGCCTATCATTTGTTTACTATAGCATCTTTTCTCTAACATGTCTCTACTCTAACCAATGTAAATGTTGTCCATGGTGGTTTCTGTTGACTACCTTCTTAAATTATTTTTTCTGTTGTATATTAAATATTCCTTTGTTTTTAGTTTGCTCTTTTTATTTTATAAATTATTTTTATTTTTTTCCAACGGATGTGTGGTGTTCACATTCTAAGTTGAAGCTGAAATTGTCCAATGGGAACAGTGCTCTACCCCTTTTAACAAATTATGAAAATAAGTAAATAAAAATAAATAGGGTGGTGCAATGGTGTAGCAGTTAGCATTGACACCTCACAGCAAGTGGTTCTTTGGTTTGAGTCTTGGCTGAGTGCCTTCTGTGCGGACTCAGCATTCCTCCTTGTGTTCACGTGGGTTTCTTCCAGGTGCTCCAGTTTTCTGGAGCATTTCTCCCTGGGTCTCCACAAATAGTGGGCTCTGTACCAGTCAGACTTTCCCAGTAAACAAATGTTAAATAAATAAAAAATAAATAAAATAAAAGAACTGGTACCAGCTGCAAAATTAGTTATATGTTCTTTGTAGTGTCCAGCTAGTCCATGAACAAAACTTCAACTGCCTTTTAGTTGAAGGTATAAGCCACTTTTTATGGCCTATATTTTTCTAGTTAAGGTCTTACCACAGGCATTTCATCCTATAAACTACCCCAGATACTTGGCTTCCACCATACCCATTTTACTTGCTTAGCATTTACAGTGAAGCCTGCCAGTCGTAGACATTGTAACAAAGCCTGCACTTCGGCTAAGTGATACTCGAAGTCCTCTGAATGGATGACCATGTCATCTAGGTATGCAGCAGCAAATCAGGAATGAGGCTTATTCAATAGTCTTTGAAAGATGCCTGGAGGTGTGTGTAGGCCAAATGGTAGTGTTATGTACTGAAATAGACCTTTAAGTATTACAGAGGCTGTTTTGTTTTACCAGCTGGAGGAGGTAGTATGGGCCAATACCCCTTTGTTATTTCTAGCATTGATAAGTATCTAACCTTTCCTATATTCTTTATTAAAACATCAATTCCTGGCATGGAATAACTTCCAGATTTTGGATTTTTTAATATGCTATTCAATATGGAATGGAGTGCTTCCATCAAGTTTAGGAAGTAGCACTATTAAGCTGATCCATTAACTGTGAAGCTGTTTGTCACTCCCAGTTTAAGTACCTTTTGAAAAATTGCTGTTAATGTTTATGTGACTCTGGTACTCTGTAAGTTATCAGTCTAGCATTCATTCTAGATGTTGTCTTTTTTTTTTTTTTTTTTGCAATCAGTTTAGGTCTGCCAGTCATGTCTAAGAACAGTTCCTTATTTCTTAATAATAAAATAAATCTCTTATTTACTGCTTTTGTACTTTTGACAAAGACTCCTCTAACTGAACTTCATAGGTTCATAGGACAATACTAGGCTATTGGCCCGGAGGCCCTTATAAGCCTAGCCAAGAATTTCACCCATGTTCCCACAAAGTCAGCACCTGTTTTCTCTGTCCAGCAGGGACACAGGTGGGATTCCAGGGGTATATTTTCTGTTTCCCATTCAGTCATCCAGGTTCCTGTTAAAGAGGGCTAGTGAGGTACTCTGCTTGACATGGAGAGGGAGTCTACTCCACTGATGGGGGAGTTGTCAGGGCACAAATCTATCCCACCAACAAGTTCTATTAATGTTACATACCAGGTTGAGGCCTTGCATGCAGGTTGCATGAGTGGAGTTTAACTTATGGATATGCAGCAACTCCATCAAGGCTAAGTCTGAGACGGCCTTGTACGCCAGACACAGGTCACCTCTGAGCAGTTTGTATGAGACTGAGTAGAAGGACAGGGCTTTTAGACTATCTTTATAGGACAGGTATTTGAGGCCCTGGATTTTCCTGGTCAGAAACCTCTATGGTCTCTCCAATTGCTGCATGTGCTTGGCAAGGTACATGCCGAAGGCGGCATTGTACTCGATAATGGTTCTGATAAGGGAGGAGTACAGGGATGTTATGACCTCCTTGTTCCTGAATGAAATACCCTTATTTATGAGGTGGGCCATGTAGAAAGCCTTTCGTACAGTGGAGGCAATGGGGTGGTCAAAAGTCAGGTTGCTGTCAACCTGGGTGCCCATGTCACTCAATACTGATTGCGTGCTTAGTACGTTATTATTAATGTGATAATTAAAGGGGATAATGGTGCATTTCTTGGCATTCAGTTTGAGACCATGCTTCTGGCACCAGTCATTAGTTTGGGTAAGGCCCTCTTGGAGGATGTTCACATCACTAGGGAATTTATGACAGTGCCCAGCTTGCAGTTATCTGCAAACTTGGTTAACCATAGACCATGTTTAGCTTGCACCTCAGAAAAGTATATCCCAAACAGTAGAGGCCCCAAGACCAATCCTTGGGATATACCACCTCTTATGGGTCTATTACTAGAGGTAGCTTCCCCTAGTTTGACTGAGTGGGTTCTATCAGTGAGCCAGTTAGCTACCCATCTGGTAACATACAGGTTGATGCCTAACTGGGAGAGTTTATCTATTATGCCCGAGTGGGGAATAGTGTCAAAGGCTTTGGCTAGGTCAAGGTAGGTGGTGTGCACTGTCTTCCCCTTATCCATGTCTTTTTTGACTGTTTTAAAGAAGGTGACCAGGTTTAACAGGCATGATCTCCCTTTGACAAAACCAAACTGTGTGGAATCAAGCTTTTGGAGGTTGTTAATGTCCTTGTTTATAATGTCCATTATAATGCATTCCATGGCCTTGCAGATCAGGCAAGTTAGGCTGATAGGCCCATAATTGCCTGGGTCGGTGGACGCTCCACCTTTGTGTAGAGGGATGACAGTGGCTGACCTCCATTCTGCTGGGACAAAGCCGGTGCACAGGCTTTGGTTGAATAGGGTGCCTAGTGGTGCTGAGAGCTCTTGCCTGAGTTCATGTAGGGCACAGATAGGGATGTTGTCGAGTACCATGGAGGCTGTATTTTTTGCCTTTCAGAGGGCATTAATAACCTGCTCCCTGGTGATGAGGGGAGGAGGGCAGGTGCTGGGGATGTCCTGTTTTACTCATGGGGGAACGGGGGGTGAAGTTTTCATTTAACTTGTTTGCCAGCAGGCTGTCTATATCTATGGCTTTGTGTATGTGGTATTCTTGACCACCAATTCAGAGAAAATTTGGGAGTTACCTTTGAGATTGTGGATGTATGTGAAGAAGACCTTGTGATTGTCCTTAGTGGATGTGGCCAATTTGGACTCAAAATTAGCCTTAGAGGATTTCACCAGTGACCTTATTTGCTTGTTCAGACAAAGGAGAGATTGCTTCCAACTTGGCACCAGCTCTTTCTTGGTCTTGGACAGCACTTTTTTTCCTTTTATTATAGAGTCTGTGTCTTTTTATTGCTGCTGTCCACCAGACAGGTTTACTCTTCCTTGAGGAAGATGATTTGGTCCTGCCAGGTATTGCTGAGTCCATGCAGCTATATAGCTGCTCATATGATCTTTTGGTGTAGGCTTGGACATTAGTGCTTGCTCCAGCTGAAGGGATGGTGTCTATGAAGCTGCTTATACCTGCTCTCAGGAGGTTGTAGTCAGCTTTGGAAAGGTTTTTTTGTTCTACCGTCTCAAGGGGGCTGTCAGGGGAGATGGTGACTTTAAAAGTGTTTGCTTTATTGTTGGATCTTACCAAGAAAGATGACACTGTAGGGGTGCTACAGTGGCTACATATGTTGGACAGTACCAGGTCCAGGATATTTTCACCTCTTGTGGGGGTGTCAAGCAGCTCATCCAATGCATTGGCATTGACAAAGTCGAGGAATCTCTGGGTGTTCGTGTTTGAGCTAGAATAGGTCTTCCAGTCTATGGTTGGGTAGTTAAAGTCACCCAGGATCAGGGTAGAGGGTTGAATCTTCATGGATTCAAGTGAGTCCAGATAAGTAGAGTGGGCCTCCTGAGTCATGATTGGGGTTCTATAGCTAGCTATGATTTGAATAGGTGTTTTGTCAACAGTTAACTGCACCTGGAGTGTCTCCTGTGTGTCATACTGTTTGACCAGCCTGGAAGTGTGTATATCTTTGATAAATATTGAAACTCTACCTCCTTTGGCTTTGTAGACCTCCATTTGGGGTCTGAAAGGACAAGTAACCTGGTAAGGCTGGGGTGCTCTTCACAGCTTTGAACAAGGTTTCAATGACTGTACAAATGTCTTCATCTTCCAGGGTGAGGAATGCTTGCAATGAGTGCAGTTTCATGTTAAGACTCCTAGCGTTTAGCAGTATGACCTTTAAAATTCATTTAGCAGAAATTTTCACATTGGTAGTTTTGCCCTCATGACTTTGCCTCAAAAGCCACTATGGGGGATTTAAGAGCCTTTGCCAGAAACCTGAAGCCCAGAGGAGCCAGATGAAGGCCATCTCTGGCAATGCATTGTGGTCTGTCAATCATATCCTCCCTGGCTGTCAGGTACTGGATCCCCTTGGAATGACAGCAGAAACTAAGCCAATTGGTAGTCAGTCATTTTCTGTTTGTATTGAAGCATCATTTTGGGTGACGGTAGGATGCTGCTTAAGGCTAGGGACATACCTGCCTGGGACACATATTCAGTGAGCTCAATCATGTCTCTCTTCATATAGTCCAGAGAGGTACGTCTCAAGTCATTCACACCAACATGGGCTATGACAGAGTCATAACAGTATCTGTTGTTGACAGACTTGAGTGCATGAGTGATATGGCAGATTCTAGTACCTGACAAGCAACTTACCATGACTTTCCCCTTGTCTAGCCTGGTGAGGGACACATCTGTGTGTCTCACGATAGAGTCTCCTATGACTAGTATGTTGGGTTTGTGGCTGGGCCTTAGAGCCTGTAAGACACAAGCATGTGTACTATGTGTGGTGGGTTGTGATGTGCGTGTGTGCTTTTGCCTCTTTTGTTTAGGTATGTTTTTGCTGAGAACCTCCACATATGAAGGAATGTACTGTACATGTGTGGGTGCTGTTAGAGGTGTGGTGTTTGTGCAGGCAACCTTCTCAGTGCCAGATGTACTGGCTTGTGATTGAGACTACAAGGATTATAGGTTCTTAATGTAATTGTGTTTCTCACATATTGTGTTCTTAGGTGGTAGAAGAAGGTTGTCCATGTACATGAGGCAGTTGCTGCACTGTCTCAGGATGCCCATATCAACTAGACTAGCAAGAGAAACCACAGAAAATTGTCTGTCCATTGTTGCTAGAATCTGTGGAAGAGAGGTCAAGGATGGTAGAGTGGGTACTATCAGAATAGAGTACTTATAGGTGTCAGTAGGGCTGGATAAAATCAACACAGTAGTTGTAAGGGAGGGAGTCAGTTACTCAGGAGTGCTGGTAAGGGAAAAATGCAACTGAGATACCTCACAATGGGTTAAAACAGCACAGTGGCAGTGCGTGATGAGGAAACAAGCACAACACCCTGCAAAGACGGGGTTTAGATACCAGCAAAGATGGAGTCTAGAAGGTCGAATTACTACCCAGTCCTGCTAGCCCCTGCACTTTCAACCAATCACTCATGCTAGAGAAGGTCAGGCAGCTCTTTTAATCTTAATAACAGAGAAGACAAGCCCATACCAGCATAAGATGGCTGCCAGAAACACAGGAAATTCAACAAGCAAAACAACCAGGTCTGGATATAGCAGGCCTCTATCCAGACTATGCTACCTGACTAGAACACAGAAGCCTCACAGAAAATGCACAGAAAAGCAAAGATAGAGCAGTCACAAACAGAAAATATACGCAGATAGAGATTATCTGGTCTCTCCTACATGAACCTCAGCTTGCAAGTCAGCCACAGACCTTTCTATTCATTTCCACTGCCTCAACACATTAATGTGAAAGATTTGCTCAACCTTCCTCTTTCCTGGCTGCCTAACCTTGTAGTTCAGTGCATTTAATCTTTCAGTCACCTCAAGTGGTCCATGCCACCTAACCAGAAATTTGTTCTCGGAGGAGGGCAGTCATACTAGCACAAGATCTCCTAAGTTCAATTATCAGTGTTGGCCATTCTTATTACAAATTCATTGTTACATCTCCTAGACTTTCTGCATGTGTTCTTTAATGCAGGCATGACCAGTTTTAGCCTGTCCTGCAAGGTAACATAGTGTTCCCACTTATAAATGGTGTCTTTTCCTCCTGCCACGTTTTTTAACTAACCTCTAGCAGTGTGAAGCACTCTGGTAAATTCATTTGAAGTTTGTACCATGGCTCTTATTGTAAATCGTACGTAGCAACTGACCCACCTCTTATCTAAATCAGTAACTTTTCGTAGCATGGAAGTTAGTGTAATACTGAATCTCTCATCTGCAGATGACAGACTGACAGTTTAACTGCCTAACATAAAAGAATTGGCATAAATGATGTAATACCCTTGACATTAGAGTGCCTCAGAGGTCAGTAAATATCTCTTTAGGGATATACATACTGGAGAATAACAGTGCAAGCTCTCTAGCAACTCCCTTAGTACCAGCTTTGCGTAATGTCACTGTGTAAAGAAATTTTGTTGAATAGTCCTATACGTAAGATTTTGGTATGAGCAAATGGTATAACTTATCTGCCTATCTTTTACCTCTCAACTGTACAAATTTTCACAGAATGTCCAGATTTTTGCCTCCTATTTTTGTTCTGTTCCACCTAAAATCTGTACTATTTTGGCAAATAGATGAGGATTGAAGTCATTAAATAATGACAGACATTTGAGTTTCAGACTCTACATCCTTCAGAAAATTCATGCTAATTCAAACCTATTATTCTATTAAGTTTCTAAGTTTGTAAGAGCAATAGTTAAAATTTGTCCCAATTTGTCCCCCATTATTTTAGGGTTTGTCCAGATTTTTTGCACTAAGAGGTTGAGAATTGTCTTTAGGTGGAAGCTAAAGCTTCCTTACCTAAAAACACTGGTGCCACAGGTGTCTCTATGTCCTCCCCTTCAAAAGGTAGTTTTAGACACAAGTGTTCTTCTCCTTTAACTTCCCATTATCTAAATAAACCTCTTCAGTTCCCTTTTTGTTTAGCTTTTGCTTCCCCTTGCACAAAAATGGGTTTAGGACTTTGCATTTTGCGACCTACCTCACTTTTGGTACTTAAAACAATTTAATGTCCTTATCTAGGAACCATGGATCAATACTAGACAAGCAATCACAAGGACCATAAGTTGCTTAACCATACAAATCTTTAAGCAGATGCACGTTTTAAGTTCTTTGTCTTCATCTAATTTTGGCATCCCTGTTTCCATACTAATACTTTTTGTAGATCACTGTGCAAACATCTGTCTTGTACTGATTTTTACTTCAGAATTTTCTATCAGTTCACTTTGGATTCTTAAACTCACATTTTTTATATCATTGGGCTTCAGTGGTTCCTTTACTGAAAATGGTGAATTGGACACTAAATTTGCCACAGGTGTGAGTGATGTGTGTGTGTGTGTGTGTGGTATGGAAGAACAACTGTTGCATGGCTAGCCACCTGGCTGTGCTAACATTGGATCTAGATGATGGTCACTGTTGTTATGACTTCCTGACTGACTCCATGTGCAAAAATGAGAAAAAAATGGGTTATGGATGGACAAGTAAAAAGGCGGCAACAGCTGACAGAGTTTAAAGCAGCTCCACAGGAAGAGTAGCTTTGTAAAGTGTTCCAAAAGCTGACAGCAGTTGCTGATGATGTAGGCCTAATGAGAGGAAACAATAGGCAATCAACAAAGAGAAATGAATAAACTGAAAAAAAATAATCCAGGGCTTGGAAGGTGACAGAGACGCACTGAGATCAGTGGTGCAGCAAAAGAGTAGAAGGCTGACAGAATTTGAAAATAATTGCTACAGCAACATACAGAAAAACTGGATGATCTAGAAACAGATGTAGAAAAACAACATAATGGTAATAGGAATATCAGACCATGTCCTGGAAACTAAACTAGAAAGAATATTTCTGGAATTTCTAGAAACAATATTTCACTTACTCATGTTGCAAGAACCAATAATAGGAAGAATCCACAGAATTTTTAAAATGAAAGGTACAAGAGAAGGAAGGCCGAGGCACATATTAGTATACCTGTACACAACAGGAGGACAGCTGATATGCAAATTAGCATGCCTGTACACAAGTGGATGACAACTGAGACACATATTAGCATACCTATACACAACAGGAAGACAGGTATGGCAAATATCACCATACGTGTACACAGGAGAAGGACAGGTGAAACACATATTAGCATACCTGTACACAAGAGGAGGATAGCCGAGACTTATATTAGCATGGACTTTCACAACCATAAACTTGAAGAAATTATGAGACAAGCCAGAACACTTAAACTGATATCCTTGAATGGTATGTTTATAAAGCAAGTGGACGGTTATTCTGATTCAATTCTGATCTGATGCAGAAACTGAGAAAAAGAATGTCTAACTCATTAGGACCATTGAAAGCCCAGGGAATTCCTGCATAGATTAACTATCCTGCCATATTGACTGCAGTATAGACAGGAAACAGATACACATTCCACACAGATGGAGAAGCACAAGCTTTTGTTACATAGATTGTGCACAGTAGAAGCTGGAGCAACAGACACAAGTACACAATTTGAAATATCCCAACAAAAATGAAATGTGCAGACAAACTTGTGAAGGACCAAAGAGGAGGTAGAATTATAAGGACCACAGAGAACATTTGACGTAGAGGCACCTGTGGAAAAACAAACAGAGGAAGTAAACAAATTCACTTAGAGTTATACTGATAAGATACGTGTGGCGTAGAAGACCCAGAACATAATAGAGAACAGAAATGGATGAAATAACACAGAAAACAGGAAATATGAGGGGAGTACACAAGAAAAACACAGTGAAACAAGTAGGAAGTTAATTCAAAGCAGAAATCCAGCAAAAGAGGAAAGTCCAATATCAATCACAGCAGAAGCAGGGATAGAGATATATGAAACAGAAGAAGAATATACTATCAAAAAGGAGAAGCCTCAGGGGTTTCAAACATTCAGTGATGGACACTAAAGGAGCTGAGACAGCTAGAATGGTCAATGGATGATTGAAGAAAAGCAAAATGGAGAAGTGGCAGAAAAATCAGACCAGAGGAGGAGGCCAAGAGTAGGGAAACCATCAATAACTGGACAGCCTAGACACATATGAGAGAAGAAATGAGAGCTAATGCAAAAGAAAATTGGCAGATACACTCAGTAAATTCCAAGGTATGCAGGTATTGGGTCATGACTGCATCATCATTTTAAAAGATCTAACACTAAAGTCATGAAAGTGATATGGCAAAGGGGGTCATTAAGACTGAAAAGGAGTAATGAGATTCTTTGAGCACTGGGCACTAATCAGAAGGAAGAATTTTTTTTAGTGCAGTGTGCTCCAATGATATGTATGTATGTGTATATAAATATGTATGCATATATCACATAAAAAACAAGAAACCAGCACTCTGGTGAGATAAAAAATGAACTTTGTATAGGTGTGTGTGTGTGTGTGTGTGTGTGTGTGTGTGTGTGTGTGTGTGTGTGTGTGTGTGTGTGTGTAAGTATATGACACTTACCCCAGAATTTAATAAAATCCATGTAGGTACAGTGCAGAGCCTACACAGAATATATCCATGTACATGGCCACTGTTCCCCCTTGGCAGCATGCCATACATATTAATGATGGCGCACTGCTGATTGAGAGCATAGGAACAAGGATATTGAATCCATGTCAGGAGAAGTGTAGAGGCTACCCGTGGTTATGGATGCCTGGGCAGCAGTTATGTACAGGGTGAGACTCCCTGTAATGCTCCCCGCTACTGTTGAAATGCTGTGAATTGTTTTAAATGTGTAATAATTTATTTTTATGTATTTTGTTTTTTTAATTTTTTTTCGTCTCTGTATGTTGACATGGCATGGAGCTCAGCAATACCAAGCTGTGCTCACATATATTCAGCTGACACTTGCTGCACATCTAAAAATAGAAACCGGTTGCAATTAATTATCATAATTATTTTTTTTTTAATTGCCATTTGCGCGGTGTGGAGCGGAGAGCTGCAGAGCTGAGTAGCTCTTATACATACATAGCCAATACCTGCCAGACATCTAAAAATAGAAACCATATGTAATTAATTATTTATTTCTGGGTTTGTATTAGCATGTTTGTGGGGTGCGGCTAGGTGCTCAGCAACTGTAATAGGTAGCCCAGTAGTATACGTGAAGGCATACTAGTTTTCATGTAGGATACTTAGTAGGTCCTGGGTTCGAGTCCATAGCAGTCATAAGATGTCTGTAATTTAATTTAGTATTTGTGTATAATTAAAAAAAAAATTTAAATATGGCACTGCTGCACTGTGCTGAGCACTGCTTAAACATACTAACAGCTGCTACTGTTTCCGTGGTGCTAAGCTTCACTAAAACCTTGATTGTGTGAGTTTTCATGCTGCTTAGCTCTGCTTAGCTGGTTTGCACATGGTTAAGCAAGGTGATGCTTTTTTGAATGTTGCTCAATGATGTCGAAGGGCAGGAAAACCGTCTATATTAGGTGTAATAGGCAGGAAGTCTGCACCATTCTTTAAAGTCTGCTTATCTGCTGATTATACCAGGTGGTGATGGAGAGGTTGTGTGCTTTCGAACGCAGAGATGGGGTTTGCAGGAGTCCATGGTCTTTGTTGGGCTCCTGGTAAAGAATTATGAACCCAGGCTGATCCAGGGCAATTTCCAGGGCTCAGAATGTAAGGTAGAGGCCTAGGACCAGGTGGACATGGAACTTACCAGTGCTACTGGTATCACTCGTACTGGTGAGCAGTGTCATCACCATTATGACGACCTGAAGAGGAGAAAGAGGGGAGCCTTGGACACCTGGGTCCAAGAGGCAAGAGCTGGGTGTGCCACACAGATACCCACAAATATGTAAGTATGTTTTCTACTGTTTTACCAAAATGCAAGCTGAATGTCTTCAAAACTGGTGTGCATAATGGTGCGCTTCTCTCCTAACAGCTGCAGCAAAGATGAACTGCAATGTTCAGTTTCATGCCAGGAGCCTGGCCATGTTGTGCTGTGAGTGTGGTAAGTTCAGATTTATTATGCTCACTGTAGTGCAATAAGCAATAAAGAGTATAGCATTTACTGCAATAAAGTATACACAATAAAAATGGTAGTGCAATAAATGGGCAGTTAAAGATGTAGTGCAATAAATGAACAATAACAACTGTATTGCAATAAACAATACCAATAACAGTAAGCAAAATGGTATACAGCAGGATTGTGTTGTTATAACCATTGCAGTAGAGCTGTATGCATTGCTTGTCTATGGTAAGGCTGCTGCAGTCAAGTGTAACACTGTAATAGCTGAAGAATGCAAAAGTAGTGGCCTGCAAACTGTATTGCACAACTCACAGTATGGTCCAAGGCTGTCTTAAGGCCAGTATCAGTCACATAGTGCTCTCTGTTCCTCCTGCTCCAGGTAATAAAGGTATATGTGTGAGATATCCCACTCTATGGGCAGATACTGTGTGTGGACAGAAATTTATCAACAATACCAATAAAGTATTAAGCAGCAGTGATGATTCCTACATAAATCTGTCTAAGTATTTCAAGTATGGCTCTATTCCTTGCATATGTGTTCTACTGTCACTGCAGTCAAGCATTAACACTGTAATAATTCTAGAATGCAAAACAAATGTCTTGTAACATGTTTTGCTCAACTCATAGTATGGTTCAAGTTTGTTTCCAGGACGATATCAGTCACATAATGCTCTCATTTTCTCCATCTCCAGGGACAAAAGGTATATGGTTGAGGTAGCCCATGTTATGAGTAGATATTGTGTTTAAGTTTCATAGATACTTATCAGCAATACCAATAAAGTGTTAAGCAACATTGTTGATTCCTAAATAAATCTGTCTAAATATTTCCAGTATGACTGTATTCCTTGCATTTCTGTACTAAGTTGCTGCAGTCAATTGTTACATTATTTGCAGATGCCCCCTGCAGTCACAGCTGTTGGGTTCTATTCCCATGCCTGCCAACTAAGGCATGACGGCTGTCTAGTTTATTTACTGTATACAAACATGCCTCTCAAGTTTCACGACTTCTTGTAATGTAATTAAAACCACATAATCTGTCTGTCACAGGATTATCAGAAAAATGATTACCTGGAATGTAATGTATTACCAAATCCTCTTACAGAGTATCTTGGTAGTTATATAAGTCCACATTATGTGAAAGTGTTCTATGTAGTTGTGTACCTGCATTTGATATTGTTTGACCCAAACTGACCCTGCTAACAGCTTGAGAGATATATACATGCTACATCAGCTATAAGAGAATTGTAGTCACTGTACTCAAAACTGACACTACACACCTGTAGAATATTTATTATCAGTATTTTCAGGGATATAATCTACAGTGTCAGTAATGGAATGTTTTTCTCTCTCTCCCCACCCCCTTATCTTCATTTATTTATTATTGTTATTTATAATTATGATTTACTATTAACATATTTTGTTAAACTAATTATATTTTGATACAATGTAATTATATCTGTTAACTGTTTTGTTGGCCTTATGGTTTAATTCTTACTGGCATGCTGTTAACATACTGACTGTTATGTTACTTAATGTTGTGTCGCACATAATATACAGTCATATGTATTTGAATTAATAAATACGATGTTCATTCTTTTAATACTAACAATGGCTTAGTTATTATTAACCTTAACTTAATGCTATACCTCACTTACCACAGCACATCAAGGTAGGCCAGTTCCGGCTGATCCACCTACCTTGCCTTCTCTGGCCAAGGCACCGGGTCCCAGTAAGTCTGGGACCCAGACCAGTGATGCCCCCTCTGCTGCCCCTGCATTACCTGCATTGTTGAGTAGTACCATCCCACGGGATGGGGCCGGGCCCCCCTCTGGAAACGTTGGTGGAGGGGAGTTGTCATCCAGGCTGAACTGCTGGTTTTGATGCACAGGATAGTCTACCATGGTTTTTGACCACTGCCTGCACCAGATCGAGGACATGTTGGCCAACCTGGTGGGGCAGCCTTCCCCCAGTGTCCAGCCTCCACTACTGCCACCCCCGGGTCAGTGTTGGAGCAGTGCTGAGAGTCCCATGGGTGGGGATGTGACTCATTCTGCTGCCTTGTGGAGGCACATGGGACTGAGATTCCACAACACTCTCTATTCAAGGTGTTCACCCCCTTCATGTGTCACACACCACCCCTGTCTGCTGTCTTGGTTGTCTGCAAATACATCCTCACCTACCCAGCTTACCTCCCCCAGGCGTACCTATGTCCCTTCCCCAACATTCCACTCTCACCTTAAAAAAAAGAAAAATTAGCACCTGCCCCAAAAGAAGAATATCGTCCCATACATATCTCTCAATTTCGCACAAGTGTCCACCAGATACACATAATTTGGTCCAGTTGGCTTGACAACGCAGTTATGTTGTCCTCATCCCTCTCTCTGGTGGTGAGAGTTCAAAGTCATGTACAAATTCTGTCAAAGTGCACAGTTGTTGCTATACAAGGAAATGGATAGCTATGGTTCTTTCCTACACCCTTCCTGCACATCCCTACCTGCCTTTCACTATGTTTTCCCCCCTGCTTGCAACCCATTTCATCACTTTCCTATCTCCCCATTTTTCTTTTCTTTATATTTTCTTAGTGCAAAACTACTCAACCCAGTGTGTCGCACAGTTTTGCTCAGCTCAGCTAAATGGAGCTATATTGACTATATGTGTTTTAAAAATTGTAATACAGACTTACAAAATAAACATCTGTCCCATATTTCAAACCCAAGACCATTGCACCTGCAGACCACTGTATTAACCTGCCACATCACTCAACTCTTAATTAAAACAGATGGTTTTAACAAAACATAGTAATTGCCAATTACAGTCATTAAGTGTGTTTCAGAAGAGCTGGCCATTGCACCCTGCAAACTTGATTAAAAAGTAATGGAAAAAAATGGGATTGTACCTTGGACTCTGGTGCAACATTACACCACTAGAAATCCAAAAACATAATAATGGATGTAAGTGAGGCCTATGATAGCAAATAATTTTGCCTTTTTATCAGAAACATGTAGAAAGACACCTTCTAAAGCATTAAAGGAAACATACATGTTCAACTAGTACCCTGGCGCAGAAATACATCCATATAAAGCCAGGCACATGCTGATGGATGTAGAAAATGTGTGTCACAGCCTGTATGTGTGCACATAGATCTTGCAAATACATCTGCTGTAGCAGTGACACAGTAGCTCAGTCTGTTAAATGCCTTGCAAACAGTACATTTTGCCAAGCACATTCCTGGCTTCAAATCCAGTGGTGTGTAGCAGTGGAATTACAGTATTGTGAAGCCAGCAATTAATGACTGAGTCATGCACTCTTTATCCACACAACACATATCAAATGAAATGTCTGCTTTTCATTGATGGAAGTCATAGGCCTGCAGATAGAAACACACTTCACATGTCCCTATAGTAAAAGTACAAATGCATAAAGTGTCATGTCATGTTTTAATGGAGAACTGCACTCACAGACTCAAAAGACATGTTTATTTCATCATGGTTTGGTGTTTCCTACATTTTAATACCACTCTGGCAGTATTTATAGGATGTTAAATATTTTTATATGCAATTTCTCAGTCTGACCACATGGGGTCTGGCATCTTGAAGTAATTCTGATTGTTTAGTCTGCCTCTAGGGATCCCACAATGCAGTACTTTTCTGTAAACATTTACATCACATAGGCTTCTTTCTTCCTAAAGCTCCTGTCACTGCATTGATTTTACATGCATACACTGCTGTCTTTCAGTCAGTTTTAAGTAACATTTCATGCTGTTCAGTGACTACTTAAAACACAAACAGTGCAAATGCCACAGAATAGACTTTCAAAGTGCTTTTTACTGCTGCTTCTTTTTAGAATGGCTAAACTGCAGTCTTTTGTGAAGCCTGACTTGTACTAGTTTGATTCATCTCCCATCCTCCTTCACAACTAACTTCCCTAGCTATCAAAGTGCTATGGGTAATTTGAGCTCTTACTTGCCGTGAGTGTAAGCTCACAGCAGGAGACTTGACTCATGTACTGTTTCCTTGTTCTAGCCTTTACTTTCTGTATGGGTAGGGGAAGGACCAGGCAGCTGAGACATCACAGCATGGGTGGGTTTTAGGACGGTAGTGGTGATGTCAGTTTGGGGAGGGAAATTGCCAGAAAACTACCTGTATTCAGTGGCCTTGATGACATCAGTGAATTGGAGACTGCAGCAAGGGCAGGACAAAAGTTTTTTGAGAGTGAAACCACCACAGCACAGTAAAGTACAGTTCTAGTGGAGAGAAACAGTCAATTTAAAATATTTTAAATGCTGTATTTTTGTTTATTCATAGCAGGGACAGTAAATAGGGAGAAAAAATGATAGGGAAGTTGAGCATTTAATAATAGAATCCCATTGTTGTCCTTTAATATGCATTTAAAGAGGAATTTAACTCAGGTACTGCAAATGAGGGCCACTAATATCAGAGTGCACAACATAATCCTTTCAAACTCACAGTGCCGATAAAGACAGCTGCATACCTAACATACACATTTGAAGTACCTGCTTGTAACAAGGACTGCCTTCATATATGCACCAAATTACTACCAGATTGTAACACGGCCTGACAGTCACCCAAATAGTGGACATATTGTTATATTTATCCCCTATGTTGCTCAAGGACACAACAAACATGTGGCTTAGTACTCTTTTTGTGATACTGTTGCCTAACATACTTACCTTAAAGACATGCCTTAATTGGACTAGAAAGGGTAGCCTCACTTTGGCTCTGCCTCTACAACAAGGCTGATGTAGCTCCCACTATTCTTCCTACTGCTTGTTGTCCTGCAAAGTGTTCACACTCTCTGCCTATGCCTATTACCTGCAGCAGCTGCTGCAGCCTGTAGCACAACCATCTCTATGTAAAAGTGGCTGCTACAGAGCTACCCTCTGCAATGAAGAAGGCTCCTCACCCCAGTAATGTCCAGCATAACATATCAGAAAGGGCCCCTAATCTACATGAAGTCCTTATATATTGTACTGTCATTGCATGTGATCGGGTGATGATAGTGCAAATCAGCTGTGTTGGCTGCAATTAGCATTTCAGAACCACAGACTGGTTAAGAGGCAATCACCTGCTAATGAGAAGCATGTTAAAAAGGCAGGCAGCTGGCTACAGGGAGCCATTCTGTATGAGACTTTACTCACACAGACCATGCGTATGCAAAGTATTAACTATCAGCACATAGCAGAGGAGTACTGCACACCATCAGGTATGTAACCATCTTGTTTACATCAGGACACAGATGTCTGACTATACTTACAGGAAATAGGGGTTATAGCATTAAGCCTTTCTTAGAATTGTGATAATGATATGTCAATGATCCCCAGATTTGTTATGCATACAAAGGATGTTCAAGACATCAAGGGTGGAATGTATACGCCAATAATGCAGGATGGTGATCTCTACTGGTGACTGGCATCATTGCAGCATAGGTCTCCCAATGCTATCTTCTCAGAGTATGACTGTCAGACACTTGCCTATCCACCAGCTGACATAACACTCTGTACATGATGTACACAGTTTTCAGCAAGGCCTGGTGGCCCAATATTGTAAAACACCTTATCAGGTACTACGGTACATAGGATATTTTACCAACCAAAAAATACATATACTTTCTGACCTTATTTCTCCCTATACTAATCTAAATTCACTACGCTCCTCAAACAAACTTCTTGTGAGGTTAGCTAAGTCTAACAACATTGCTGGTGACTCCCTATTCTCTAATACCATAGGTCAATACTGGAATCTTCTACCTACTGCTCTAACTTCTATTCCTTCACCCTTCCTCTTTAAACAAAAGCTCAAACAACATCTTAAAACACTTTGGTTATGCCCATGCATCAATCCTGACTAATCTTATGAGTCTACGAATTACTCTTTTTTACTACCTTCTTTTACCTCTCTATACTCACTCCCCTTGAGAAACTAATCTCTAAAACACCTTTGTTAATAGACTCTGGTATTAATTAATATAAAACTGTGTATGTGTATATATATTTACTGAATCAATTATATCTTCATGAATGTTTTACTAAAATAGAACTTGCCTATCTTGTACTGTGAAATAGAACTAGAGTAATTGTCCTTCCTAGTATATATTCTCAATTAGTATAATCTAGATTGAACCATGTTTTCTGTTTGTATTTTACTAACTACTTACTTTCTTTATGTAAATAATTTGTTTTGTATTAACTTCAATGTGGAGCTTTTCTCCCCAGGCCTCTGCTGAAAATGGAAATGTATCCAGATGGACTAACCCGGTAAACAAATGTAAAATAAAAAATAAAAAATAAATAAATAAATGAGCTCCACCAGTTATAGTTGGTAGGCATGATCTGGCCTTGAGAAAAAGTAACAGTGTGTGGTTCAGTGTCAGTAGGTGCATGACAGTTAGTGCTTGTATCCTTGCTATCTCCTTTCATGGCATTTCAGGTGACATGACTCCGAGATCTGGGGACACCACTTGGCACTACATGCTAGTTGTCCTCTGTACAAGTAAGTATTGCAGTTACTTCTAGCATGTTGCAAGAAGAGAGTCATGTACAGTGTCTGTACAGAGCACAGACAAATATGTTAGGGAAGTGTAATATGTACACACTGTGTTGCTTAGTCATGCTGCAGGTCACTTGCCCAAAGGATGGTCCACGTCCCTACCTACAATGCCCTGCAGCAGTGCCGTGACATCCCAACACCCAACATATTGCATCATGTGTTTACCAATATGGGTGACCACTACAGCCCCCCCCCATATGGGATCTGGGCACAGATCAGTCTCCTTAGAACTACCAGCATGCACCCCCTTGCAAACAATACAGATGTATATGCCAAGAAAGTCGTTTAGTACCTCCTGTGGGATGATTGACATAATGCGACTGCACCTCCCCCTTCAGATGGGACAGGCAAGCATGCAGAGCTCTACACCCATGCATTATGTCAGTGGCATTACAACTGCATGAACTCAGCTGTAGATTACAGGAGGAACACAGGATCATCATGACACAGCAAAACTGAGTGGTGGACATCTGCCATTAGCAGGGTGTACATTAACAGGTGGACAGTGCTGTGTGACAGTTGGGGTGAGTGTGCCTCCCTAACATGGAGGCACTACCTCCTCAGCTAAAAGAAGCACATAGTGTTGTTGTGATGTTGTGTCGACATGGTAAGTGACAAACTTAGACACCCACACAAAGCAGAACCACAACACACAGTGTAGTTACATGTGTGACCTCAAAGGACAGGCTCAGATTGTCAGTGACCTCATACATCATGATGGCACATATGATGGGTCTATACTCTTACCTAACTTGTACTCCCACACTGTCTGCATCAACTACACTCTGTTGTCCCCACCACGTGACACATGACATTCCTACAACCTGTCCCATAACTTTGATATTTACAGAGCAGTTCGTAACTGGGATCTCAATGGAAGATACACAACATCTGTTGCACATGCTAACATTCCAGGCTGCATCCCACATGTGATCTTACAAGGATTACTAACACCATTGGAAAACCCTTGCAATCATACTGACACCACTGGCTGTACACCAGCTGAGTGGACAACGGCAACTGTTATACCCTTGCACAAAGGTGGTGCATCCACTGACCAGTATATAACTGTACATCTCTTTGTCTAAGTATCCATATCTGTATGCCCATAGGGGAAGTCATCCTTTAGCTGATCAGCACACATATATGTGATTTACACACAGTTGACTGTACACAGTTTGGATGTGTGACAGGGGGACCATGACTGTTACACATGGTGGACATTCCGAGGCAGTCACCAAGGAGCTGGGTGAGGGTACATCAGGGCATACAACTCCCTAGACTGAGCCAGGCCATCTGACTATATCCCCTGCTCAGGCAACATTTACAAAACACCCATTTAGGCATCCATGATACTGTCATTGTAGGGGTTACTAAGTGGCCCATTGATGGGACACATACACAAGATTGGGAAATCCAGCTCTATTAGCTAATCTGTAAGCAGCAGTGCTCAATAGGGCCAGTCTTGGGTCCTTTACTGTTTGGAATCTATTTAACCACAATACATGTGACTACTGAATGATGGTAGCTAACAATGTTGGCTGATGCGTGCAAATTGTGAGCACTCATAGAGTCTCTGTGGTATGTCGCTATCCTGCAAGAGAGTATTGCGAATACATGCCTGTTGGCATACTAATGGCCATAAACTCCATACAAATATATGTAGTATCATTTCCATCAGTTAGACCTAGGTACCTGGTAATCAGCACATCAGTCGCAACATGTGATGTACATAGGTTCATAGGTAGGTACTAGGCTATCTGCCTGAGGGCATTTATAAGCCTAGCCAGAGTGTGTCAGCTTTTGCCACCCCATTGATTAATTAACTGATCCTCTGTCAAGCAGAGCCAATGAAGTGATCCCAGGGGTATATTTTCTGTTACCCATCCACTCGTCAAGGTTTCTCTTGAAGAGTGTTAGTGAGGGGCTCTGCCTGATGTAGTTTGGAATTTTGTTTCAAAGCATGGGAAGTCTCTGTGACAGGAATCTATCCCTCCAGCATGTTCTATTTATTGTTGTGGCGAGGTTTAGCTCACTAGAGCGTGTGGCTCGCAGTGACTTGGATTTCTTTAGGTGGAGCATGTCCATCAATTCTGAGTTGGACATGGCTTTGTAAGTCAGACAGAGATCACCTCTGAGTAAGCAATATGTCACTGGGTACAGCCGGAGTATTTTCAGTCAGGCTGCATAGGACATATGTTTGATGCCATTAATCCTCTTGGTGAGGTACTTTTGTGGTCTTTCCAGCTGTTGGAAGTGTCCTGTGAGGTACATCCCAACTGGGGCTTCTATGATGGGTCTAATGAGTGACAAGTAAAGGGGCACTATAACCTCTTTATTTCTAGATGCAAACCCTTTAGAAATTAGATGGGCCACATAGAATTACTATCTACCTGGGTCCCCAGATCTCTTATTACCTCTTCCGTATTAAGGGGGCTGCCACCTATGTGGTAATTCATGGGTGTTTTGTTTTTCCCAAATGGTATGACTATGCATTTTTTGGCATTTAGCTTGAGGCCATGACTTTGACACCAGGTGTCTGTCTCAGTAAGGCCCTTTTGGACGATGTCCGTGTCAGCCGGAGAGTCAATTATGGCTCCCAGTTTGCAGTCATCGGTGAACTTGGTTAGCCATAGTCCTCCTGTGTTTGCCTGTACTTCTGAGAAGTATATGCTGAACAGTAGGGGTCCCAGGACCGAGCCTTGCGAGACAACACTTATGACTGGTTTAGAGTCAAACCTGGAGCCCGTTATTCTTACTGTGTGAGTTCTGTCTGTAAACCAGTTGACAACCCATCTCATGTTCAGGCTGGTAGGTTTTTCTCTAATACCCGAGTGGGGAATGGTGTTGAAAGCCTTGGCAAGATAAAGGTAGGCTGTGTGAACCACCTTTCACTCGTCTATGTCTAGGTGACTGTCTCGAAGAAGTCAACCAGATTTAGTAGGCATGATCTGCCATTAACAGAGCTGAACTGGGTCAGGTCAAGTGTTTGGAGGTTCCCAATGTCTTTGTTAATGAGTTCCATTATGATGCACTCCATAGCCTTGCAGACCAGACAAGTCAGGCTTATGGGGCGATAGTTACCAGGGTCTGTTGTAGCCCCTCCTTTGTGGAGAGTGTGCTTCTGTGATTTTTGGGACACTACTTTTTTTTTTTTTTTTTTGGGCCTTTTTTAGGGAGGGGGGTGAAGTTTGCACTGAATCTATCTGCCAGGATGTTGACAATATCAGTTGGTTCAGTATATTTTGTGCTATTTTGCACTAGTTCAGTTCATATCTGCGAGTTGCCTCTTAGATTCTTAATATAGCTAAAGAAGGCTTTGTGGTTATCTTTTGAATCCTTGGCTATTTTTCTTTCGAAGTTAGCCTTGGAAGATTTCATGATGGACCTTAGTTTCTTACTGATACTGATCAGGGATGTCTTTCCTTCTTGGGATTTGTTTTTTTCTGAACTAGTGTCCTCCTTCTATTGTATAGCCTGTTTATGGCAGGGGTCCACAAAACTGACTTCCTTCTCTTAGAGAACTGAGTCTTGGTTTTGCTGGGAATGGCATGATCCATGCATCCTTGTAGGTGCTCATAGAGTGCATTTGTAAAGGTTTCTGCATCTTGGGCAGCATTGTCCTTTAGCATGGGGGCTCTGAAACTTACCACCTCAGTCCTAATTAAGGTGATGTTTGCTTTAGAAAAGTTTTTTACTGTGGTTTCCTTAGTTGGGGGTGGTGGTGGAGTGTGGACATCCAGAGTGATTAGTTTATGGTCTGATCTAACCAGTGACTGGTTGACCTCTGGTGTGGAACACCTGTCGCCCATGTTGGTGATGACCAGGTCCAATATGTTTTCACCTCTGGTAGGGGAGTTTACCAGCTGATCCAGGGCATTTGAGTTAATGAATTCCAGGAAGCGCTGGGCCTGGGAGTTTGTACTCGAGTAGTTTTCCCAGTGAATGGTAGGGTAAATGAAATCACTCAATATCAGGGTGTTCGGTAGGACCTTCATGTTTTCCAGTGTCTTTAGAAAGGTGGAGTGGTGGTCCTGGTTTATGGACGGTGATCTGCAGCAGGCCACAATTTGCATTACAGATTTGCCCGATGATAGTTGCACATGGATGATCTCAGAGGTATCATGCTGCGCCACTAACCTGGAGGTGTAGGTATCCTTGATGAATATGGATACACCCCCTCCTTTTGTGTTTCGGTCCGTGTTCTGTGGCTGAAACATGTAGGTATGTGAGTTAGCCGGTAGTGCTGGGGTGCTCTCTGGACCCTTGAACCAGGTTTCAGTTATTGCACAGATGTCGATGTTCTCCATACTGAGGAGTGCTTTGAGCACATGCATTTTGAGATTTAAACTCCTGGCATTGAGTAGCATAACCCTCATTTTTTTGTTAATTGTGCTGTTTACGGAGGTGGGTTTGACTTTTGAGACTTGCCTAAAATAGGAACTATGGGGGCAGCAAGAGCCTTGGCCAGTATTTGAAAGCCTAGGATTGACAGGTGCAAGCTGTCTCTTGCGAAGCAACACGGCTTGTTGAGCATGTCGTCCCAGGCTGAGAGACACTGGATCCCCTTTGAATGACACCAGAAGCTTAGCCAATTGTTGAAATTGATCATTTTTTTCTTTATACTGAGGTATCATTCTTGGTGAGGGCAGGATGCTACTCAGGGTCAGGGTCATACCAGCCTGGGCTACATGATCAGAGAGCTCTTCCATGTCTCTTTTCATGTAGTCCAGGAAGGTACATCTCAGGTCATTCACACAAACATGAACAATGACAGAGCCATATTTGTACTTATTCTGGAGTGACCTGAGTGCTTGTGTTATGTGGCAGATTCTGGCTCCCGACATGCAGCTAACAGTAACCTTCTGCTTGTCCAGCCTAGTGAGTGGGACATCAGTGTGCCTGACTATAGAGTCACCTATTACTAGTGTGTTAGGCATGTTATTTCATCTTAAGGGCTGTGATTGTGTGGCACACTGATTTTGTGTTTTATGTGTTGTCCGGTTTGTGACGGGAGGTGCAGGTTGTTTGGGTGTCTGCTTTGGAGGTCTCTGATGCTTTTGCAGGTTTTTATTTAGAGCCTCCGAGTATGATTTTGTGTATTTATGTGTATTTTTGCCAGTGCTATTTTAGTACGTCTGTGTGTGGCTGGAGGTGTGGTTCAAGTGCTAACCTTCTCCTCTTGACTGTCTGTTCCAGTCTTGGGTGGAGACAGCTTAGCTTCCAGTTTGGCTGTATAATTGCATCTCTTGCATATGTTAGTGTTTTGTGGTAGGAGGAGAGGGTTGTCTGTGTACATGAGGCAGTTGTAACATTGCCTCAGAATACCCAGATTCACCAGCTGGACTGGAGAGTACACCTGAAATTGCCCTTTGGTCATGCCTGAATAGTAGGGTGAGCTGCTTAGTCACCCATATTCACCCATATTCATGGGTGAAAGAAATGGGCACACAGACCTGACCACACAGATTTACACCTAATGTGCCTCAGATCACCATGTCTCTACAGCGGTATGACAGGAATCATTTGGCATAGCTGAGGCCACAGTCACCTGTAAGTGACATACTCATAATCTCCAAGTACTCTTCCATCAGCATGCCAATATCTGAGTGCAATTGTCATTTGTTGATGTACCTTTCCAAGCAGTAGGGGCAATTGCACACAACAGTATGGTCCCTCACAAGGACACTTCACGTTGTCAGTATGTGTTCAATGGAGATCGTCTGCAATGAGTGTCATTGTTCCCTGTGGTATATAGAGTACTCAGAGGTGATATGTGCCTTGCATATGGGGCAATGTGTGACCCTGCTTGATTGCATATGCTGCCTATCTGTAGGAAGCATAGTAGATAGATAACGCACTGTAAAGACATTAACCTTGTATGTGACATTAGTAATACATGCTTGTAGGAGAGATTTGTCTAGCAGACTTAAACACAACCTTGTAACAGAATCCTGCCCAATGGCACACAGAGCACCTCAATGCACCTCAGCAGATGCCATCTGTATGATTAGGTGGCCGACCATCATCTCAACACAGGGCATCTGCCTGTGTCACTCTTGTACTGGGACAATATGTGCTGATCCTGTAACTATAGGTATAAAGGTGTCTATGATTGTGAGGGCTGTATGGCCATTATACTAGTGAAGTTCAAACATCCTATGGTTCCATAACATTATGTAAAATGCCCCAACAGGCTCACACACAAACATGGCTACATTGAGGCTAGCACCACTTCCAATCACTGCATACAGGGCACACCAAGGCACAAATGTACTGCAAGTTGGCTGTATGTAGATGAGAACACTTACCTATGTAATGGTACAAACTACAGATCACAGTACGGGATAAATGCAATGCATCTCATGTCTGCTAGTACTATCAGTTTATGACATATTATGCTTGATGATATTAGCAGGCCTTTTTGTGGTCAGTCCTTTGGGGGGGCACATCATCCGCTACCAATAAAAAACTGCAAAACCCTACCTATTTCTAAGTTACCAAGGTGATCATATTTATGCCATATGGACATACACACAGACACACCAAGTACCCTGGAGTGAGATTAGAATCCCTACCTCTCTAGTGTTATACACTATAGCACGCAGTACTTATTGCACATGCCACAGCTTAAGTCTGATACTACACTGTCAGCTGGTAGTCTTAAGGTGGATGACATCATCAGGCCTTGTAGAAGTGGGCGGTTTGGAAGCCAGCAGCAAGTTACAGGGCCAAAAAGTGCATAACCATTGCACTTGGATAGCCCATGAGGGCATGTCAGGTTTGCAGGGGGATATACACACACACACACACACACACACACACACACACACACACACACACACACACACACACACACACACACACACACATAGCTTGGAGTGAGATTAGAACCCCTACCAATCTAGTTTTATACACTATAAATCACAGTACTTATTACAAGCAAGCACAGTACTTGTGCATTACACAAACTAGGCTTGTATTGAACAGCAGCTGTGGCCTGCAGAGTGATATTGCTTTGGACTGTTATCTGCATCTAGTATCCTAGCAGTGAGATAACTGTTATTATCCTAGCTATGTATGTGTACATAGCTAGAATAATAACAGTTATCTTACTGCTAGGATACTAACAGTGAGATAACTGTTATTATCCTAGCAGTGAGATAACTGTTATTATCCTAGCTATGTGTGTACAGTTACCAGTATGGCCATATGTGGCTGTTTGCACTTAGATAGGCAAGCCTTTGGACAGGAACAATGTGCCCTGTCCATGTGTAAGTTGACAAAATTATACATTACACCACCTGCTCACCTGTGTCTATCTATGTGATGACATCCGGCAGGCACAAATGTCTGTAGGTAAGTGGATTATGTACTGTTGAGCCCTTAGTGTGGATCCTTTGAGCAACAGTATGGCTGTGTGATAGTGCAGATTTACTCACCATTATTAGGGTATGTAGGACAATAGAGACATCCACACATATTTATGTACTGTATATAACAGGGATGTATATATAAATGTAGGTGTGTGTGTGTGTGTGTGTGCGCGAGCGTATGATATGTATATGTGTTATGTAGATATATGGGGAGTCTCTGTATCATTTTAATATATATATATATATATATATATATATATATATATATATATATATTTAAGACTACATAGAGATAGATATGCTATGATATATACTATGTATGTGAGAGAGAAATAGCGACAGATGGATATGTATATGTTTGTGTCTGTATGTATAGACATATCTATACATAACAGATCATTCTGATGAAGGGCAACAGAATCACGCTCATTTTAACTAAGTGTATGGATATGCCCAGTGGGAGTGTCAGTACCTATAAAGTGACTCCAGGCCACACCTAACTGTACTTCAGTCTGGGATTTTGTGCGTTACAGACACTGACATCTGTCCCTGTTTCTGCAGTACTGCACTTCACTCAAAATGTTCACAGCATTCCCCAACTGTCTGCTGTAATTAATATGTGACTGAGGTTCATAATATTACACCACAGACAGACTGACAATCTGTGACAACACCAACATAATAATACCTCACATGCAAAAGATGTGACTACTTTCAGATTACAACCATCAACTCTATCATGCCCACTAACTTCCCTAGTCCACTGAGCCACACAGGCTCCCAGACAGATAGGAGTCATTCATCACACAATCACAGCATAAATATATATGTTGTTATTCCTGCATTATGTGAGACATTCAATGTGTGATTGAGTTCTATGTCACAGTGCTGAGATTGCCTGGTCTGCTGAAATACCATTGCTGACTTACTGTTAAAGCAGTTATATGGGAACATTGCTGTGTTGGAGGTGGGGGAACAACAGCACATGATCTGCTGTGATAGACAGTAGTTCAAATATCATGTGACCCCACTGCTTAACATCTCCCTTGACTGATGTAGTGAATATTGCAACCATGAGGCCTAATAATTATTAGGGAACACATACTATTGGACTGAGTATCTGCAGTCCCATGTGGATGTTACATCTGTCCAAATAGTTTACTATATTTCCTTGATAAATGCAGCAGATCCATACATACAATACCATATTATATTAATCCTTACAAGTAGTGTGTAGGTTAGAGACTTACCTTGCGCATGCAGCAGTTGACATAACTATAGTTCAGGACTGACTCTGTCTGATTCAAGTAATACACAGCAAATACATGGATAGGTACAGGTTGTGTGGGTTGCCTAGCATCAAAAATTTTACTATATGTATGTGAGTAGTAGTAAGGTGTAAGTCCATAAGGTCCTAGGTTGTCAGTGAATTTGCTATGCATTGTCTCTTAGCCAAGGCCAGGGTGTACTGTGAACACCTACATCTAGCTACAGGGACATCATCAGGGGGTTCCTCCTCTGAGTCCTCCTGTGACTGTGGCTGCAGTGACCTAGGCATTGGTGGGGGGCTGTGTATCACTTTCCTTTGCTGATCCTGCTGCAGCTGTTTCCGCAGGATTTTGTGTAGTATGGCACATACTGTGAGCATATGTGCATATGTGGCTGGACAGTACTGCAGGACTCCACCAGATATATCAAGGCACTGGAGCTATGATTTCAGAAACCCAAACACATACTCTGTGATGTTCCTAGTTTGTGCATGTTCCTCATTATGGCATTTTTCAATGGGTATGTGTGCATTTCTGATGGGTGGCATTATCTACGGTTCTAGTGCATAGCCAACATCCCCAAGTAAATGGCCATGTGGGATGTCCCCCCAGCAAACATCTGGTACAGCTGTGATGTGTGCCAGATATGGGTGTCGTGATACCTTCCAGGGCTGCCAGCATATATATTCATAATAATCTCCTGGGCATTGCACACATCCTGGCAGTTAATGGAGTGGTACCCCTTGCAGTTGATGTAGATTCTACCCTTCTCACCAGGTGGTGACTTGATGTGTACATGAGTGCAATCTATGGCACCCAGTACCTTAGGGTAGTGTGCTACATGGTAAAAGTGTTGGAAAAAGAAATGTGCTCACTGGCATGTGGTAGCATGGCATCCAGGAGCTAGTGGAGTACCCAGGATGCTGATGCCTATGAGACCCCATCATGTCCCCAGTTGGTCTTTGGAAAGTACCTGTAGCTAGTATCCCAATGGCTACACATATCTTTGTTTCCACATGCTTGGGTTCCCCTCTGTTGGCTCTGGGTCTGAGTTGAGGGTGGCAGAGCTCAGTGAGTTCTTGTAGTGTGTCCCTGTCCACCCTGTAGTGCTCTACAATCTCCAGCTTCTGGAAGGTTACCCTGGGTATGAACACTCTTCTCCTTCTCTGTCTAGGCTTATTGTCAGCAGCACCAGCAGCATTGACTTCAGCATCTACCACATACAGATGTAGCAGACCTGCAGCAGACCCTAGCATTCACTCAGTTAAAGTTCCCAAGTCTGTACTCCAATGGTGCAGAGTATGGGGGAAAAATCAAATTGTAGTATGCATACCTTATAGTGCACTGATGTAGGTGCTGACTGTGGGATTGGCTACCTATGAAGCATTCCACCTGCCTAGTATATCATTAACATCATTTAATGGGCATAGTTTAAGTTAAACAGGAGTCATAACTAATCAATATATCTTTGGCTTTTAGATACACTCAGCACTATGGTGTGCCATGCAAACATGGGCCCCACAGGTAAACAAAGCTTAGCACTTTGTGTACACCACCCCAGACTTCCACACCCAGCATGGTGAACATAAATTCCTTAGCTAAACAAAGCTTAGAAGTGAGTGAACCCCCTCCCCCCGCCTGAAAGGACATGCTCAGCACAGAGGCACACCACACAAACAGGTGCAGCTAAGCTGAAATGAGCTTAGATGTCAGTGGACATACCCTCCTCTGATGTCAGCTATCTCCTGTGTAAACATCAACATGGTTCTCTGTCTACATGAAGAGGATATGCAGACATGATTACCCCTTTATGCTAGTCAGTAACTTCACATTATTTGCTTAGCTTCATAGCTGTATCATGTTAACAACAGCACCAATGCACCATTGTGGATACTCCACGCAAGGTCCTGTAATACATTCATATCACATAATATTAATTTTGTTTTTTCCCATTTTTTTTTTTTTTTATAAAGCATGTTTGCGCACTGCGCAAACATGCCCAGATTATTTAAAAAAAATAATTTAACTTACTTCCTTTAATTTTGCAGACACACAGGAATATAGTTTTGCTCATATCAGTATGTTATATGCCATTTCTGTCCATATATCTACATTTTACAGCCCCTTTTGTCTGTCTACACTCCTGCACACAGAATCTTTCCATTTACTCTACAGACACTGATATTGCGTCTGAAGAACTGCCTATCTGCTTGCTGGATCACTCTACCTGACTCATTTGCATGAGATTCACCTGCTTATGAAGTCATTTGCATGCCACAAAACTTCTCGTTTTGGAGCATGCATGTACGCCGCTCAGCAGTGCTTACTGAATCTATAATCTGCTTACTTTCATGTAAGGAGTGCAGTGAGATGCCTACATGGTAAATAAATGTGTAGGCTTTACTAAAATACCCCCTTAGTCATATACTCATATCATTGATAGCAACAAGTTCAACAAAAACTGGTCGACCCAAAAATAATCCAAAAATTAATGAAAAAAACTTTTGCACAGGGGGAAACCACCCTACAACCCTCATGTGTGTGTGAGGGAAGCCCTTCACACACCCTGAAAATTATGTATTTCAACTTCGAGATCACTCTTCAGTGGGCAAACTCCCCGATCTCCACTATTGGAGATCTTTTACTGAAACAAAGCCAGCTAAGTGTGATCAGCTAGTTTTTAATCAGCTGGGACAATTTTCTTCTTTTTTGGTACAATGATTGCATTATTTTCCCAGCTTAATTTCATCCATATATATCAAGATAGATAGATAGACAAAGATAAATAGACAGACACACAAATAGATTGAAATAAACAAACTATTTTACAGGCTGAAACTTCCTGTATAAAGGTGCTGGGTAAAGGAAGGAGGTAGAAATAGATTACTGTTACATGGGCTTTCAGATGAGATACTATAGTTTATAATATTTATATTTTCATATAAAAATAAGCTTTCTGTTTGAAACAATTGGCCAAAGTGGCGTGGTACCTGAATGAAAACTAGGGAAAGCAGAGAAAGAAATAATTATGGAAACACCAGTCTTAGGTTCAGCTGCAATGTATAAGAGCAGAGTGAAGTGGAATGCATGAAACTATCACAAAAGTAAGATCAAATGAAAAGGAAATAAGCAACAATTATGGGATATGGGAGAGATTAACAGGAGAAAACAACTAATAGAAGGCAATCAGGGAGAAGTGCAAGCAAGAAGGGCAGGGCCATAATAAAACTGGGGAAAAATGATATGGTGAATGTCATGAGCCTGGAGGCATTTAAACTGCAGGCTGAATGGTGAAACGACAGAAGGTCAAGTTCATCGGGGAAACCCAGGAGAGTAGAGCCATTTAATGGCAGCGATAAGAGAGGAGGAGTGCAGTACAAAACCAAAGAGAACAAAAGAGAATAAACAGACTAAAAGTGGTAACTAGGTACAAAAGAGGCCACTCAATAAAAGGGAAAAAGTATACAGCAGAATTAGGAGTATGCAAGAGGGTGTGTCACATCTCCAGGAGACTTAATTAAAGGTAAAAAAGTGAGGGAAAATCAAGAAGCTATAGTACCTCAAGGGAAATAGAAAATAAAATGGTGTGGAGGTAGGAGATGAGTGGTCACTTTTTTCAGAAAGGTATTACATGCAGTGACTGAAAGGGTACAGAAAAGAGGAAGTGAGATGGGTAATTTGGCAAGGAAGAAAAAATGGAAGGAGGTGGATAAGAGGGAACCTGTATGTCCCAAACAAGGATACAGTGAACTTTTACAACAGGTTCTTTGAAAGATGGAATCAGACAAAACGGGATGGAAAGGAAATCAACAAAGGAGACTTCAAATTGCATAAGATCCCAAAAAAGACAGGATCTTTGGTGAAACAGAGAACAGTGTATAGATGAAGCAAGACTTAGAACAGAAAATGAAAGAAAGAGAATTGAAAGATATTTGGTGAGTAAGGCACCTTGAAAAGAGGGAGCATGCACTTAACAGAAACTGTTTGATTCAAGCTAGTAGACTGGGCAGGATACCAGGGAAAGATGAAACTCTAAAAATGGTGTAAGAGGTAGAAATACAGCAGATGTATTGGACCATGCAATAATAGCAGTGACAATGACAGAAAGAGGAAAAGGGAAGAGTTTGGGATGGACATAGGCAAGCTGCAAGTGGAAAGATCAGAAAAGGAAGCAACAATTACAGAAACAACTAGAGGAGAAAGTAGACAAGAGCTTATATACAAGACAGAACTTGGGAACCGCTGGTGGAATGAAATCATATCACTAGCTGGGGGGGGGGGATTATGAAAACAGATTGATGGAAATGGATGCAAAATAAGGAGAAGATGATCAAACTGGAAGTAGAACTGACTGGAATCAAAGTGAAATATGAATCTATGGTATAACCAGAGAAGCACTAAGGACAGAGGAAACAGTAATAAAAACTGAACTAGAAGGAGGGGTAACAGCTACAGTGGAAGCAGAGTAATAGTACCCAAATAACTATTCATAGGTTCATAGGTTTGTACTAGGCTAATGGCCCTGGAGCCTTTACAAGCCTAGCCCATAGAAGTGCCCTAGCATTGTGCTGCCCGGCGTTAGTTCCCAGTGCCTCTATCAATCAGAGCCACTGGAGTGATCACTGGCGTGAACTTTCTATTTCCCATCCACTCATCAAGATTTCTCTTGAAGAGGGCCAGTGAGGTGCTCTGCTTGACATGTATGGGAAGTCTGTTCCACAGCATGGGCAGTCTTTGGGTTATGAACGAGTCCCTCCAGCATGTTCTGTTGATTGTGGTAATGAGGTTGAGGTCTCTGGAGCATGTGGTGTGGAGGGATTGGGACTTCTTTAGATGTAGCATTTCTAACAGAGCTGGGTCAGACATGGCTTTGAAAGTCAAGCAGAGATAGCCTCTTAGTAGATGATATGAGACAGAGAATAGCTGGAGTTTTTTGAGTCTGTCCATGTAGAACATGTGTTTAAGGCCTAGGATCCTCTTAGTGAGGTACTTTTGTGGATGAATGGGGAAAAGTAGGGGAAACTTCTAGTGATGAAGAATAAAAATGTAAAATGTTAGAGAGAGAGAGAGAGATACAGAGCATTAGGGTAAAAGAGGAAAAAATCTTAGAGGAGGGCAGCAGAATTACAGAAGCCTTTAAGGAATATTACTAACCAATATACCAGGAATACAAGAAGTTAATGGAAGTCCATTGCATTATACCAGACATAGGACAGACATGCCATGTATAAAGAATACAGAGGGGAAAAACTACAAAAATCTTGATTGAAGAGATCAAAGTTGCAGTGATAGCAACAAAAGATGGAAAGTTAGGAGGGCAAGATGGATACCCAGTAGAGTTCTACAAATGGGGTGAAGAGGCAATATGGGCAATTATAAAGTAGCAGTATGAAAGGATAAGTGAAACAGGGGTATTAATTGTCACAATAAAAAGCGCCAAGGTGATAATGATCACAAAGGGGAGGAGGCCAGGATGGAAATTAAAGATTACAGACTCATCTACTTAATAAACACAGATATCAAATTAATGACAAAAGTGCTAGCAAGGATACTGGATGAGATACAGGAGTGGCATAATGTCATTATGAAAACAATAATGGTTGAAACTAACTGGTAGATCCTAAAGGAGTTGATGGATAGGGAAGAGCAAGAGTGTGTGCACAAGCAGAAATGGTCTTTTCTGACCTACAAAAGACCTTTGATACAGTTGCAATGATATTTCTCTGGGAGATATTGAAAAAAAAAAGGCAAATGAGGGAAAATTTTCTAAGACCAACATAAGCCATTTACAATCAGCCTGAAAGAGAAGTAATGGTAAATAGATGAGTTTCTAAGTTGCAAAAAATAGGGAGGGGGATAGAGCGCAGTGCATGTCTCCCAGGACTCCATGTTTTTCATAGAAGAGCTGACAACTGAAGTGAGAAAAAGTTATCACAACTGGAAATAAGACCAGGAGTATAATCAGACTTCTGTGTGGCTTGGAGCTCAGTGGAGGTGTAGTTCTCGTCTCCTTCCTAAGTGATCAGTAAAGACAGATAACATTGGAAGATGGTGGATAAAAATACTTGGAAATGAAAGTGTGTGTGTCAGTCTGTATGTCAAAAAAGGAAACAATGAGAGGAGTAAAAAGAGTTGAAAGAGAAGAGCATGATTATACTACTGAGGCCTACAGTGTGGAAATGTGGAAAAACCTGAAGCAGCCATAAAAGTATAGACAAGGAATGGGAGCTGAAATAGCAAAGATGGAAGTAAATATTTTACAGTCTACATTTAATAATGAAATATGTCTCTATGAGGACACTAACTTATCCTTTCCTTGTCTAAGTAAAGGTGAGATTACAGAAAATTTCCATGAGGGAGGAATTATTTTGGCCCTCTGAATTATTCTGAAAACATCACTCAGCAATTCTAAAATATTTAACAGAAGCAGACTATATAATTCCATACTTCAACCACCTAACCCTGAAGCTTTACCATTTTCCCTTTTTAAAGCTTCTTTAACTTCTATTAAGGTAATAGGCTTATTCAACAGATATTTATTGGTCATTAAGTTTATTAGTAACATTTTTCTTTAAATACTTGTCAAGTTTGTAGTCACCAGGATTATTATTTTTATTGTTATTAAGATCCTCATAGAATTGTTGTTAAATATTAAGCATTTCCTCTATGCCTGTAGTAAGCTTATTAGTGTGAGGCTTTTGGATAGTATTGATTAGTGACTTATTGCTTAAAATCTTACTTCTATTAGATAAGCTATGCAGATTTTTTGAATTCATCCCATGACTGTGCAATTTTATTTTTTCTAAAGCCATCTCCATCTTATGTGCTAAAACTGATATTCTGTCATTAATTTTTTTAATAACGCCAGCATTATACAATATCTTTGTTTTTGTTCAAACCTCACATTGTGTATTTAATCTTCTATTTCTATCAACTCTTTATCCTACTTTTTCATTGTATTACTAGCTCATCTTCTCCTTCTAACTTTAATATGCATTATTAAGGAGTCTGACAGTATGACTTAACTAACCTGGCCATCAAAGATAAACAATTCTTGATTTGTTCCCTAAGGTAACTTTTAAATTCTCTTAGTTTCATTATATATACTGAGATTCTCTAACTAAAATGAAATGTCCTTATATCCATTAATATATTGGTAATTGATGCATTATGATCAGACAAAGGACAATAAATAGTTTTAAAATAATTCAATTTGTTAAGTAAATCTATAGAGGCATAAATCCTATCAGTTCTAGTTTGTGTCCCATGTGCATAAGAATAATGAGTGAGGAACAATGACTTATCTTCTGCTTTTACAATTAAATCATCTAAATTGCTATTACTAATCCATCTGTTTAATCATTTAGCTGATGTCAGTATTATAACTTTCTTTTGTTCACTTGTATCTTCTATACTATATATGCAGTTAAAATCCTCTGCTAAAATTAAACTACCCTTCCAATGATTTAGCAGTAGGTTTAAGTGATCTTTAGCCACTCTTGCACCTATTCTACGGAGCCAGTAAAAATTAGGTAGTGTATACCATTAGCAATTATATTTAATTATTGCAGATGTATACATTCCTTTGGGAAACATTTTGTAACATAAGTTATTTAAATATTGTATATCTTTATTTATCAAGTGAGCCTCTTATAGGTTCATAGGTAGCTACTAGGCTATCTGCCCGAGGGCATTTATAAGCCTAGCCAGAGTGTGTCGGCTTTTGCCACCCCATTGATTAATTAACTGATCCTCTGTCAAGCAGAGCCAATGAAGTGATCCCAAGGGTGTATTTTCTGTTACCCATCCACTCGTCAAGATTTTTCTTTAAGTGTGTTAGTGAGGGCCTCTGCCTAATGTAGTTTGGAATTTTGTTCCAAAGCATGGGGAGTCTCTGTGACAGGAATCTATCTCTCCAGCATGTTCTATTTATTGTTGTGGTGAGGTTTAGCTCACTAGAGCGCGTGGCTCGCAATGACTTGGATTTCGTTAGGTGGAGCATGTCCATCAATTCTGAGTTGGACATGGCTTTGTAAGTCAGGCAGAGATCACCTCTGAGTAAGCGATATGCCACTGAGTACAGCCGAAGTTTTTTCAGTCGGGCTGCATAGGACATATGTTTGAGGCCAGTAATCCTCTTGGTGAGGTACTTTTGTGGTCTTTCCAGCTGTTGGAAGTGTCTTGTGAGGTACATCCCAAATGGGGCATTGTACTTTATGATGGGTCTATTGAGTGACGAGTAGAGGGGAACTATAACCTCTTTATTTTTAGATGCGAACCCCTTAGTAATTAGATGGTCCACATAGAAGGAATTCCTAAATACTTTGGCAATATGATTGTCAAAGGAGAGATTACTATCTACTTGGGTCCTCAGATCTCTTATTACCTCTTCTGTATTAAGGGGGCTGCCACCTATGTGGTAATTCGTGTGTGTTTTGTTTTTCCCAAATGGGATGACTATGCATTTTTTGGCATTTAGCTTGAGGCCATGACTTTGACACCAGGTGTCTGTCTCAATAAGCCCTTTTGGAGGATGTCCATGTCAGTTGGAGAGTCACTTATGGCTCCCAGTTTGCAGTCATTGGTGAACTTGGTTAGCCATAGTCCTACTGTGTTTGCCTGTACTTCTGAGAAGTATATGCTGAACGGTAGGGGTCCCAGGACCGAGCCTTGCAGGACACCACTTGTGACTGATTTAGAGTTGGACGTGGAGCCCACTATTCTTACCGTGTGAGTTCTGTCTGTAAGCCATTTGGCAACCCATCTCGTGATGTGGGGGTTTATGTTCAGGCTGGTGAGTTTTATTGTAATACCTGAGTGGAGAATGGTGTCAAAAGCCTTGGCAAGGTCAAGGTAGGCTGTGTGAACCACCTTTCCCTTGTCTATGGCCTTGATGACTGTCTTGAAGAAGTCAACCAGGTTTAGTAGGCATGATCTGTCCGTAACAAAGCCGGACTGGGTCGGGTCAAGTGTTTGGAGGTTCCCAATGTCTTTGTTAATGAGTTCCATGATGATGCTCTCCATAGCCTTGCAGACCAGGCTAGACAGGATTTGGGGCGATAGTTACCAGGGTCAGTTGTGGCCCCTCCTTTGTGGAGTGGAATAACTGTTGCTGTGCACCATTCTATGGGTTCATAGCCTGTGGAGAGGCTGTGGCTGAACAGCGTGTTTGGGTGGGGGGTTAGTTTGTTCTGTAGCTCGTGGAGGGAAGCCTTCTAGCTTATCAGTGGGAGTGGTAAGCTCTAGGTAGCCTATCCTCCAGGCCCAGTCTGGTTCCTGTAACTAGTCTACTCCATATCTGGTCCAGACTCTTGCAAGCATATAATGTCTTCTCTATTTAATTTTAGATAACTCATAAATGATTTCCTTTTGTTGACATTATTTAATCCATTTACATTAATATACAGTAGATTAAAACTATGCATACTGTGTATTTAAAATTATTTCTTTTAATCATAATATGACATATTTAGCCACCATATTAATTTAATTATATAATAGACTCTAATGCATTCCTCCAACACTGTCTTAACATTCCACATTTTTTGAAGTATTCCTTTCTGCAAACTAAATTACTAAAACTCATAAAAAACAAAAGCAAAAACAAGTCTACAACTATAAGTATATATATATATTATTAATAAAACACTACCTACCATGGATACCAACATTATTAGTTTGCCTATTGACTAGATGACCTGCTATACTCTTCCTACCAATACCTAAAAATTAATAAAAAAATAGCCAAAAGCAAACATGATTTAGAAATATTTAATATAATATTATATCTTCTTCTTCTTTCGGCTTTTCCCATTAGGAGTTGCCACAGTGGAACATTGGTCCGTAGAATGATTGGCAGTGGAGTTTTATGGTGTCAAGTTGCCAGCCCAGTGCCCAATCTTCCACAGAAGGCACACACATGTACACACACACCTAGGGCCAATTTAGAGTGTCCAAGTCACTTGCAGCATGTCTTTGTGATGTGGGACGAAACTGGAGCACCCGGAGGAAACTCACATGACCACATCGAGGACATATACACTCTGCATTGGAGGCACTCCAGCTGAGAATCGAACCAGGGAACCTCTTGCTGTGAGATGGCAACATTAACTGCTGCACCACCACAGCTACCCTATATATAAGTCAAAAATAATGAGAGAATATTAATTTAGTTATATATTTTATCATTTAAAACTATTCCCTCATTACTACATAAAAGTTTAATAATCATCTTCTATTAATCACAACTATTAAACAATCCAACAGAGTGTACAATATACCTATTTATGTAATGGTAGTATAAATTATCCATTAAATATTCCTAAATTATTCTCTAATTAAACATTATTATTATAAATAAATCTCTAAATAGAGGCCGGGGTGGTGCAGTGGTTAGCGATGTCACCTCACAGCAAGAAGTTCTCCGGTTTGACTCTTGGTTGGAGTACCTTCTGTGAGGAATCTGCATGTCCTCCTTGTGGTCGAATGAATGTATAAAAACATGCAGGTGTGTGTGTGTGTGTGTGTGTGTGTGTGTGTGTTTGTGTGTGTGTGGGCCTTCTATGTAGGTTGGGCATCAGGCTGACAATTCAATACCATAAAAACACCACTGCCAATCAATTTGGGACCGATGATACACTGTGGTGATCCCTAGCTAAGAAAAGCCAAAAGACATAGCTATAACTAAATCTCTAAATAAATAAATAGATCAGAGTGGGACCTGACGAGATAAAGATAACTGTAAAGTTTTGGTGACAGGTAATATTATCATACTAAACTATTATACAAAAGGGAAAACAATATGCATATGTATTTATCATGCTAAAAGTTATATACATATTCTGTAGATCTAACAAAAGCTCAGGATTAATTTTTAAGGTACAAATGTCTATATCTCAAAATTGTGTAACACTCTTAACATAACAGATATAATATTTAAAAATACTTTAGCTTATTAAACTGCTTTATAAAAATATGTACATTACCAAGGTCAAAGAGAATGTCTTGATATTTCTATGAAGTCAAAAAAAATATTTGCACTGTATATTGTATTCAGAAGTTACAATGTGCTTAATTCAAATCCCCTTCTCCCTCCCTGGATTCAAACATGATGAAAACACTGCTTTACTTTCTATAAAAATGGATGTACTGATTCAGCAATATAACACTAAAATTTCAGCTCTGACTTATGAAATGAGTTATTTCAGGTAGTCTTAGTGAATGTGATAGCATACAGTTTGCAAAATGCTTCAAAGTTCACATGGACAAACTTCAAATTTCAGCTTTCAGATTATTTTCAAATATTTTATATAATTTTCTATTTAAATTATATGATATCTTGTACATTCACATTTCTGCCATGTGCAGGTATATGTAATATATATATTTCTTATAAGCAGTTTGTCATTTAAATATATTATGCCTTATTTTCCCACTTCTACCTTATTCTATATAACATGTATTTCTAAATCTCCCATCAAAGAGCTATTTAATTATTAGCTCTCAACTAGAGATTAAAGTATGTGTATATATATTTCTTAATTTACTGATAGTGCTCTTCATTAATCTTATATATTAGTTTTTCCATTCCTTTTGCAAATGCATATTATTCATAAAATGTTTACTCTTCTTATTAATTCTAGTATTACAAGAAATCTTGACTATATATAAAAGAATTGCTGCTTGTTTAATTTGAATGTGTGTTTTAGCCATTGTGATCCAAGCTTCACATCCTGGCATCAGAATGTTATTACAGCATGTGAAAATGACAACTCACAGCACACAGCAGCAGCTGAATTCCTCTGTAAGTTTCTCTTGCTTATAATTCTTTAAACGGTTCTAATCAGTAACAAACATCTAACTTCTTTCCATTAATGTGTACAGTTAGAGTTAATAACACTACAGCATAAGCTATTAACATTCAGCAAAATATAAGCAAATTATACGTCAGCATCAGCTCAATATAAAATATTCCTCTAGCTTTTGTTTTATCAGTTTTCCACTTCTAAGAAAAGAAAACAAAACAAGGTTATTTTGAATAGATTTGTCACACACATACTTAAAAAAAGAAAGAAAAAGAAAGTTCCTTTTTTTTCACAGACATCAGTGATGAACTTTGACCTAGATTTTCTTCAGAACAACTCAAGGTGGGAAGCAATACAAGCAAGAGTCTAGCATTTTAACACAACTGGAATAATTCCCTGCTCCCATACAAAATACACATATTTCAAATTCTCAAACCAGCTAATAGGACTAAATCTAGACCTCCCAAATACTATCTACTTTTCACATCAGGTGCTTTTCTATTTAAACAATTACTCTCCTCTGGGGACATGCACCCCAACCCTGACCCCTCTTCACCTTGCCCCTACCTCTCACCCCCTTTATCTACCTTAACTGCCTCCTCCTCACAACTCTCTTCCAATAACCAACCAGACATACAACCTCAGTCCCATTTCCCAATACCTTGCAAACACCTCACCTTATATTCATTAAACATTCAAAGCCTAGCAAATAAAATTACTGAATTACACTCTTGGTTAGCTTACAACACTCCGCACATCCTATCCCTATCAGAAACATGGCTCAAGCCTCACACCTCAAACAGTGAAATACTCCCCCCTGGTTACAAAATCTACCGCTCTGATAGAACATCAGAGAAAGGAGGTGGTGTAGCGATCCTCTACTCTAACACCCTTAACCTTTCCCCACACCTATTCCTAACTTCCACCCTGCTGAACTCATTCTCAATCTTCATCTGAATCCTCACAAAAAAACTTGCTATCGTCTATCTATATTCCTCCTGGCAACAATATACCCATTCTTGAAAACATACTATCCTGGTTCTATCTCAACATACCTTATGAAGCACTCATCCTTGGTGATGTCAATATAGACTGGTCAAAACTTTCTACTGACTCTCCCTTACTCAGTATTCACCTTCATGGTTTCCACCAACTCATTTCTACCCTCACTCGTTTCCACAAAAACTCTACCTGCAGCTCCACAATAGATTGGATTCTTACTAACTCCCCTCAACATTACCACCAGCCCAAAACCCTACCAGACTCCCTTAGTGACCATCTCCCTACCTCTATCATAAGATATGACCCTCACACTCCTAAACCCCACCTCCTTAGAGATTGTCGGAAACTATCCTCATTTAACTCTTCTCAGTTTAACTCACTTCTACAAAAAAAACATGAATCAACGGCTTACATCTCAACACAGTACCAATAAAACTCAAAACAAGAAGTAATGAGGAGAAAGTAAAATATATTCCACCAAATGAACGCTTTATTGATAAATCTATATAGACTTCATCAGATTAAACACTGGTTACATATCCATTTTACACTTTTATATACATTTAAAAATTCACAAACCAATCCTCGCTAACCATAGTTAACAATTAACAAATCAGATGTCTCTTAAAATTACTTAAATATCTCATTAATATATTTCACCTCTTAAAACCATAAAACATTTTAATTTGTGTTTATATAAATACTGTTAGATTGTTAAAATCCAAATAATATTATCTATAAATAATGTTGTTTGATTCTTCATAACTTAAAATTAAAAACTTATTGTGTTTATTTAAAAATGCATTTGAAAAAACATTAATAAAAATGAGTGAGATTTCTTTGAACACAATTTAGCACCATCTGCTGGCCATTTTAAAGAATAACAAGAAAAAGAGGATCTACGAACACATGTACGATGTTAAAAAAGTAAGGAAACGAATGCACTTTTTAGGCACAGCAAGATTTGTAAAGAATATCAATTTTACTTTTTTATTTTGGACCAAGTAAAAGAGGACATTAGGGGGGGTCCATGGGAAGAGACCATAGGCTACAAAGAATTATGGTGGCAGGTAGCCTTAGAAGCCAACAGGACCCCTGGTTTGAATGAGTACATTTCCATCTTACCATTGTTAAAACTAAGGGCAGCAAGAACATAGCTGCATTTTTTCTTGTTATTTTTCTTGTTATTCTTTAAAATGGCCAGCAGATGGTGCTAAATTGTGTTCAAAGAAATCTCACTAATTTTTATTGTTTTTTCAAATGCATTTTTAAATAAACACAATAAGTTTTTAATTTTAAGTTATGAAGAATCAAACAACATTATTTATAGATAATATTATTTGGATTTTAACAATCTAACAGTGTTTATATAAACACAAATTAAAATGTTTTATGGTTTTAAGAGGTGAAATATATTAATGAGATATTTAAGTAATTTTAAGAGACATCTGATTTGTTAATTGTTAACTATGGTTAGCGAGGATTGGTTTGTGAATTTTTAAATGTATATAAAAGTGTAAAATGGATATGTAACCAGTGTTTAATCTGATGAAGTCTATAGCGTTCATTTGGTGGAATATATTTTACTTTCTCCTCATTACTTCTTGTTTTGAGTTTTATCACTTCTACAAAACATTGACAGGTCCATCCTCAGACAACTTCCCCTGAATGATGCCATTGGCACTTTTAATAGCATTTTCCTGAATACTCTGGACTCCCTAGCTCCCTCTAGGATGATCAGAGTGAAATCTAATCATGCCCCCTGGATTTCAAAAGAAACTAAGACTATCATGAAATAAAGAGACAATGTCTGGAAAGCCTGGATCAAAACTAAACAAACTCCTCATCTTTTCAAATACAGACAACTACGTAATCTTGCCAAAAAACAGACAATTATAGACAAAAAATCATTTTATAGCTCAGGCCAGAATAAACATAGATGTAACCCCCGTAAATTCTGGTCAACACTCAATGGCATCCTTTACCCAGGCTGTCTCTCTAACCCATTCCCCTACCCAAACTCAACTCTGGATGAAACAGCTACCCTACTTAATTCCCACTTCATTTCCTCCATCCAAAATCTCCTACCCTCTCAACCTAACTCCTACTCCTTACCAAACCCAACACCCACCCCCAATAACACTTTTTTCTCCTTCCAGCCACTACCCACTTCTTACATCAAATCTCTACTGCTCAAACTTAAACCCTGCTCTCTCTCTACTGATAAAGTACCTCCCTCCTTCCTCAAACTTGCAGCTGACTCTATTGCCTACCCAGTGACTATATTAATTAATAGATCTATGCTAGAATCTACTGTTCCTACTCTTTGGAAATCTTTCTACACTACCCCTCTCCATAAAGGAGGCAACTCCCTACCAACTATTGACCTATTGCCATTCTATCCCCCCATCTAAGATACTTGAAAAATTTATCCATACACAGCTTCTAAACCACCTTCTCAATCAAAACTTACTCACCCCTACTCAACATGGTTTTCGTCCCTATCACAGCACTTCTACTGCTCTACTCTCCTTCACCCACACCATTGCAGAATCCCTGGACAATAATAAACCTACTAGAAGGGTACAATAATAAACCTACCTCCTGTCTCTTTCTAGACCTCTCCAAAGCTTTTGATACAGTATCCCATCCTTTACTTCTATCAAAACTCGCAAACCTTCACCTATCCTCCTCCACTCTCAGCTGGTTTGCTAGCTATCTATCTGGATGCCAACAATCAGTCAAATGGCTCACCTCCTATTCTCCTTTCCTGCCTATCTCTACTGGTGTTCCACAAGGTTCCATCTTAGGCCGCCTCTTATTCAACATTTTCACCAATGACCTCTTCACCTCTTGCAATCAGTCATCTCTCATACAATACGCTGATAACTCCGCTATTATTTCTACAGCCGACAACATCTCTGACCTACACACTCTAACCCAAAAAGCTCTACTTTCCACCGAACAATGGCTTTCGAAAAACGTACTAATCCTCAATCCCAAAAAAAAAAAAAAACTCTTGCTCTTCCTCCCTCGTTCTCTTGCTCAACATAGATCATCCTTTGTCATTAAGTCTTGTAATAATACAGCCATCCAACCTGACACCCACACTAAACTCTTAGGGGTCATCATTGACGATGAACAAAAATTCAATCAACATATACAGCAATGCATAAAGAAAACCCATCAGAAACTAGGTCTCCTTTATTGCAACAGAAAATACCTCACTCCTGAGGCTAGACTCACCCTTGGACAAGCACTTCTCCTCCTCTCTTTCCTCTATGCCACCCCAGTTCTTACAAATATTCAAACTATTACCCTGAACAAACTTCAACAAACCTACCACAAAATAGCCAGATTCATTACCAGCTCCCCACACAACATGCACCACTGTATTGCCTTAAAGTCTCTACAATGGCTGGAGCTCCCACAACTCCTACATCTCTACCAATTTCACATGCTGCACTCTATGCTCTTTAAACCCTCCTACTGTCCATCTCTATCTCTCCTTGTTTCTATCTACTCTCCTTCTCAATCTCTCTGCACCTCAAATCAGCAATTACTCGATATCTACCACCCTAATAGGTCTGTAGGTAAGCAACTTTACAAACACTCTGGCCCAAGCTTAGAATAAACTTCCCCTGGATATACGCTCTATCTCTCACACTCCACTATTTAAAAAAGAACCAAAGACACATTTATTCAACTCCAGAACCTGTCCCTGCTATGACCCTACTTAGATCTCCCTTCCCCCACACTCACATCACTCTAAGTAGATCCTACAAACACTCTTGACTCGCCCCCATTGTTCTGAAGAAAAATTAGAAAAAGAATTTAATTAAAAAAAAAATTAAATTTATTTTCCCTTTTTAATTATAATCTTCACATGTACTTGTTTACTTCTATTGCTTACTATTATTGTTTGTAATACTTGTTTTTCTTGTACTGTAATTATAGTATTTTCTGGAGCTTTTCTCCTGGGGTCTCCACTGAAAATGGGACAAAATCCCTTTTGGACTAAGCCAGTTAACAAATGTCAATAAATAAATTAAAACAAATAAATAAATAAATAGTGGCCACTAGTACCCAAAAATATATTATAAAAGAACTGATATTTACTGGATTTGAAAAAAAAGTAAAAAAAAAAAAGTAAACTAGTGGATAAAAATCATATATGGTTGTATGAAGCTGCTTGTTGCTTAACTGTTTGTTCTTGGTTCGTGCACATTCTTTGGTTCAGTTCTCTGATAGTGCAACCTTTTGTATGTGTGAAATGAAATGTGTCCTTATAAATATAGATATCGATCTATATATATATATATATATATATATATATATATATATATATATATATATATATATATATATATATATATATATATATAGAGCTAGATAGAGATATATATGACAGATAGACATTCTATTTATATAGCTATTTCTCTCTCTCTCTCTCTCTCTCTCTCTATATATATATATATATATATATATATATGAAAATGACTGAGCACACTTGTTGTTTGATTACAGTTAAAGGTTCTTTGTCCTGCCATAATATAGCCACACTCCATTCCAGTTAGTGCAACCTATTTATTTGCTTCCTGTAGACTTCCTTGCTTTGAAATCACCAGCTACCACTGTAAATAATGCTGATTAACATTGTATTAATGTTTTTTTTCCCTTCTAGAGTCTTAGAAATTATTCATTGGGATTAATATTTAGATATAGTGTACACAAATGTAATGGGTGGGTATTCCAAAACAGGTAGGACTTAACAAAATACTACTTAACTTGTTCAAACCTAAAAGTATACTTCCAATTCACACCCATACCACCTTATGGCATCCTGAACATTTTTGGGTTTGACTTCTTTAACTAAGTGACTTACCAGCTAATAAAGCATTATTAGAAAGGGCAAGGAGTTATTATTTTATTTATTTTTTATTTGCAATTTGATTACTGGGGAAGTCCACTGGGCTGAATTGACCCATTTTCAGTGGAGGCCCGGGGAGAAAAGCTTCAAGATGCATTATACAATTTAGATACAAATGATAATTAATATTAAAGATCTTATGTAGAATAGTTACTCATAAATGCATTCAATATCATGCATAGTTAACAAATTCATTAAGCTTGAAGGTAGGGATCACACAGTTTCATTTGAGGAAAACAGATATGGGTTAGGTGTGGAAACAGTTTACATACAAACCTTTTAAGAAAATGTAAATACACTTTACATACACAAATCAACAGCAGAATGCTATTTACAATATTTACAAGGTTGGGCTGTGTGAGGGTAACTGTAGGAGGTGAGAGCTAAGAGAGAAGCTATAGAAATTGTTGAGAGCTTAGACAGACTCATTGGAAGATAACTATGAGAGTTGTAGAGCTTGGGAACCAGAGCGAGAACCCCCTTGAATTAGATCATTGGGTGAAGGCAGGTACATTTCCATTTAGTGGACAGATGTTTGAATAGTTGGGTTTTGAAGTTTTCTGAGTTTGGTATGGTTCTTAGTGTGGCGGGAAGGGAATTTCATTTTTTGCCTAGTGAGAAAGATACGAGAAGATGCCCAGCAGAACATTTAGGTTTATGGATAGTAATTAAGTTCTGATTTTCAGATCTGAAAGCTCTGTTGGGTGTATAAGGGGGAAGGATGTTAGTTAGAGTGGGACATTTAGTTGGGTGAAATATGAGTCTATGTGCAGTAGTGAGTTGGAGATAGTCTAGGTAGTTTGGGAGTTCAAGCCAATTCAGGGATTGTAGGGTTAGGCAGTGATGGGTGGTATTTTTAGATTTAGAGGCAAATGTAGAGATTTTGTTGTAGCAGTTTTCTAGTTTAGAGGTGATAGAGGAGGGCAGGTTGGTTAGGAGAGGGGGTTCGTATAATAAGGAAGAAGAAGATAAGTCGAGGCCAGAGTTTGCCTGGTAGAGTTGGAGAGAAAGCGATTATTCCTGTACAGCATACCTAGCTTTTGGTGGGTTTTCTTAATATTTTGTTGAATATGAATATCAAACTTGAGGTGTTCATCTACAGTAATGCCAAGCAGTTTGGCAGAGGGGACTACTTCTATAGGTGAGTTGGTTTGACTATAGACTTTGAAGTTGTTTTATCATAGGAGAGGGTCTTTGTGGGAGGGAATAGTAGAATCTTTGATTTATTTGCATTGAGAGAGAGGTGGTTTGGTGCATCCAGTTTTCAGTTGTTGAGAAGGCAGTTTGGGTTTTAGTCAGCAATTCAGAGAGGTTTGAGGCAGAGCAGACTAAGGTTGAATCATCTGCGTATTGAATGATTTTAGCATCAGGAATAGCAGTGTGAAAGTTATTGATGAAGATGTTAAAAAGCATTGGCCCAAGGATGGATCCCTGTGGTACGCCAGTTGGGGTATGTAGGAAGGAAGAGATGGAGTTCTTCCATTTGACTGCCTGTGATCTGTCTGATAGATAGCTGGAGAACTAGGATAAAGCATTATGTAAGAAATTAAGGTTTGAGAGATGACAGAGAAGGTGCTTGTGGGAAACAGTATCAAAGGCTTTAGACAGATCGAGTAAAACAGTAGAAACTAAGTGGCCTGAATCTCGGGCTTGATTGACAGTTTCTACGAAAGAGAGTAAAGCGGTTACTGTGCTATGGCTGGACGGAAGCCACGCTAGGTAGGAGTGAGAAGATTGTTTTGGGTCAGTAAAGGCATAAGTTGGAGGTGGATGCATTTTTCTAGGATTTTGGAGATTGGTAAGAGCAAAGCAATAGGGCAAAAGTTTGAGATGCTGGTATTTTTTCCTCCTTTATGAAGAGGAAGAATATAAGCTGAGTGCCAGAGTTTGGGGATGTATAATTCTTTTATGGATCGGTTGATAATGATGCTGATTGGGAGTGCAATGCCATCAGCAGCACATTTTGGGAAAGAAGAGGGAATAATATCAGGAGCGTTATTGCAAGGTTTAAGTTTAGACAAAAGTTTTTTTATAAAGTTAGTGGAGATGGGTTTGAGTTCAAACAGATGAGGTGAGTTAAAAGGGGGAGAGTGTAGAGCAGTTGGGTTATTATTGGGAAATGTCTTGGTGAGGGTAGTAATAGTGTCTATAAAAAATAAGTTAAATTCAGAGCCTAGTTCGAGATCAAATTTACTTGGGTCAGGACAGGGATTATTCTTGGAGCCTGGATTGAGGAGTGAGTTTATTGAGTTCCAGAATTTTTGGTTTTTTTTATTGTTATTGGACTGAAGTATGATGTAGTAGGATTTTTGTATTTGGTGATCAGTCATTTTGCATGGTTGCGGAGCTGTTTATATTGGAGCAAGGTATTATCCAGTTTATTGTTTTGGTAAAGCTTCCATAGTTTGTCTCTGTGGTGCATAATCTGTTTTGTCTCTTTGGATAGCCAAGGAGCAGTTTTAGTTTTTATCCTTTTGTTTCTTAGTGGGGCTAGTGAGTTTAAAGTATCAAGTAAGACAGAGATGAAGTATTCTATAGCCTTGTCAACAGGAAGGATGTTTAGAATTTGCCAGTTAATTTGTTTGAAAGTATTTGAGAAAGTAGTTGGGTTGAGCTGTCGACAAGTCACTAGAAACCCTTAGAATCAAGCAACAAGTAAAGCAAGATATATATTTAGTTTATCTAAACATGTGCTGTCCAACCATAAGAAAATAAATAACATACCAAGCTGGATTTTTAAAAAAAGGTAAATAATTCTGTAAATGTGAAAGTAAGGAATTGCTCAAAACTAAATTACACTGTGATAAAATTAGGCATAATATAACAATATTTGTAGTGATATTAAGCAAACATTATAGTTGTTTACTTAAAAAAGCAGACAAAAATAATTTACACATAATGTGTGTTTGTGATAGTACAGTCTGGTCTAAGTTATGAGAAGAACTGAACTGCAGACCGAGAGGGGAGAATGTAAAAGGTTTAAGTTCAGAGGTTGATGAAGGTATTGGAATCCTAGGATAAACTAGAAACTAATAAATAAATGCATAAATGAAGTTGAGAGGGTTTAAAATAATTAAAAAAAACAAAACAATAGTATATGTGTGTGTGTGTGTGTTGAGTGTGTGTACATATTCATATATATATATATATATATATATATATATATATATATATATATATATATACACACACACACACACACACACACACACACACACACATGCACATGCACATATAGCCACTATAGTCACATACAGATACACACGCACAGTCATATTACTGCTACATAAAAAAAAAAACATAACATCATTATTGTCAGGATGCCAGTGCAGTCTCCAATGATTGAAACTGTGTCACCACAATGAACTACAAAAACCTTCACCTCTTCCATTGTCTCTGGTTGTACATGCCATGTTCACGTCTGAATTGCCATAAAAACAAATATTCTTAACTTTTAGTTAAACAAGTCTATACTTATTCTATTTTTCCTAATGTTACATTGTATACATAATGCAGCCTCCAGCAAGAATTATGACATAACCTTCTGTTGTTTTTGCTTAACCTTTTATTTCTTTTAATGTCCCTGTTTTTATGCCCTATGCATGCCTGGATTTGTAGCTATGTTAATGGACACTCATCATGTCTGCAGCTGGAGATAATTCTGATTCAAAGCAACATATCTTTCAACATTTCTCAGCTGTTGCAAGAATGTACTTTTAGGTTTTATGCACGTCTGCTAGATTACCATGACGCTTTCTGTCTATCCCTGCACTACTATCCATGTTCTTTTACTCTTGCAGATCACAGTTTCAGTATATTACAGCTACAGGATTAGGTTACAGATATTACAGGATCTGTAGCTGTAGAATTTGAACAATTTGCAGATATGATATCACAGTTATGAAGAAAATTAAAAAGGTATGAAAAATTGTAAACAATGGCATGGAAGGCATGGAACTGGTTGGTCATTTTAAATCAAAATTTATCCAATTTTAGCTGTAACAACAACAATACTAATTCAAATTTTTATCTATTCATGTCAAACATTTTATATCTTACTTGCTTTTCACCTCCAAAGAGCCTGCATTTCTTCACATATCAACCTACTGAAAGTACAGCTATATGGAACAGGGGCATAAAATTATGCCTTTGACCCAGATGACCTGAGATTGACTAGAAACCCAGAGGTTATAAGAACTGTGGAGGGAGTGAGGGGGCAGGAGCGGCAGCCCAGTCTGTAGCAAAGCCATTAACTACTGGAGACAGATGCATGGCATGTAACTGATGGGCCAAGTACATGAGTTTTACACTTCCAAGCCAGGTCTGCACTGTAGCTTTCATGGGTTGTGTATGCTCAAAGGGGAAAGATTTGCAAGCCCTTGCATCTATGACTATTCACGTTAACCACTGGTGATAATGCTGGGGCTCAAAATCCCCTCATGCCTGCATGGATATTTAAAAGATAACCGTGCCATGATTTTCCCTCACCCCAGTGATGACGAACAAATGGGCAGTTGTAGCACATAGTCAAGATGGTCAGTGGTTGAGGAGGCAAAAAAATTATATATAAAAAAAATACTATAACAAGCACAAAGCAGAAAATGTTATCTTGGACAGGATGTTGTTCTTTCGGCTTTTCCCGGTTAGGGGTCGCCACAGCAGAACTCCGGTCCGCTAATGATTGGCAGTAGATTTCTATGGTGTTGAGGTGCCAGCTCGATGCCCAACCTTCAGCGAAAGCACACCCATTTACGCATGCCTTTCGAAAGCCACTCGACCGTGGGGAGGACATGCAGACTCCACACAGAAGGCACTCCAACCGAGAATTGAAGGGGAGAACCTCTTGCTGTGAGGCAACAATGCTACTGCTGCACCACCGCGGCTTATACTGCTTGTTAATTCAATGTTTTAACTGCTGTAGCAAGACTGTATAATATTACTTCTGTTAGCAACCCTGTGCACATACACAGCTGCTAAAATAGAGGCAGCTTAATATAAAACAAGGGACAGTGAACAACAACAATGTTTTCTATTCTTCTAAGAAAATTACTTAAAAGTTTAGAATTCTGATGTCTTGGGTATGTAAAATCACAGCATTTCATGAATTTGACACTCCTGTCAAGTGCTCATTTAATCTAATATTCAGTATGTAAGAAATTATTAGTTTTCTTTATTCAGTGTTCTTTATCTGGAATCAGTTTTACTTTTGCTTAGATGTACAAAAATTGTAACAACATTTTGGTATTAGCTAGAAATGGCATAAGAATCACAATTACAATTCCAATATTTTCAGTTACTCAAGATAGAATTTAATTTTTAATAACGTGAAATCGGCATCCATAAGTACGACTATGCCGGGCAAACCTCAAAGTACTTCACCCTTTTTTAACTTTGGACCATGTCCCCTGTTCTCAATGCAAAAGAGAAAACTATGGTATGTGAAGAAATGGTGCATATGTTAGGATGTATGTTTGGTTAATAATTATTTATAATAGTGTGTGTATTGTATTCTATATATGCGTAATTCATGATTTACCTTGTCTGGCCATTTTGTTTTTTTTCACCAGTCTTAGTTGAAAACTGTGTTCTCTGCAGGAGTGGATAATTCCCTTGTTGAGGTTACTCCTGGCTACCATCCTCATCTCTTTATCCTGTTACCATTTTCATCTGTTCTTTTTATTTAATTTACAATGTTAACTTCCCCTTCCATGATATAGCCTTCATCGTGCTTTACTCGCTCTTCCTGTCAACATTTCTTGTCTCATAAGTCTGACCACTAGACTAGCCACCACTTTTACAGATCGTTATTACCAGGAATACCGAATCCAGACCTTCTGTCCTTATGTAAAACATGCTGTTTTTCATTCACCCATTCCCTTCTCATTGTCTGACAGCTCCTGTCTTCTAACATATGAGTTTGTGAATCTTACCCTTACATGGGGGGGGGGGGTGGGGGTTGGCAGAGGTGAGCTGTTTGCACGCAATTGGATACATATCTGTGGTGGGCTGTCAGCTCACTAGCTCCTACCCTGAGGAGAAAAACCTTAAGGAATTTTGTCCTTTTTTTCCTTTGGGTAACACCCAGTGCTTTGCTTTGGCTGTCCTGGCAGGTGATTGAACATTCTCACATGACCAAATTTAGGCCGGTACACACATCATAGGTTTTATGCACAACAAGCCGGATATAATTACAAGCCTGCTGCATGATGCTTAGCTCATGATCATCACAGAGATCTGACTCATAGGTTCATAGGTTGGTTCATAGGTTCATAGGTTGGTACTAGGCTATCAGCCCTAGGGCCTATACAAGCCTAGCCATAACAATTCCCTGGCTATTTCTTCCCACACTATTTACTTCCTTAGACCCCTGTCTAGCAGGGCAACTGACATGATTCCAGGGGTGAATTTCCTTTCTCCCATCCAATCGTCAAGGTTCCATTTGAAGAGGACCAAAGAGGCACTCTGCTTGACATGTATGGGCAGTCTTTTCCAGAGTCTGGGGAGTCTCTGGGTCAGGAACCTATCCCTCCAGCATGTTTTGTTTATTGTGATGACAAGGTTTAGATCCCTGGAGCGTGTGGCTCTGAGGGATTGGGATTTCTTTAAGTGTAGCATGTCCAACAGCTCTGGGTTTGATATGGCCTTGTATGTTAAGCAGAGATCACCTCTGAGTAGATGATATGTGACAGAGTATAGCTGGAGTTTTTTAAGGCAGTCAGTTTAAGGCATCTGCTTTAGGCATGGGATTCTTTTAGTGAGGTATTTATGTGGCCTTTCCAGTTGTTGCAGATGTCTTGAGAGGTACATACCAAATGGGGCATTGTATTCTATAATGGGTCTAATGAGGGATGAGTACAGTGGGACAATGACCTCTTTTTTCAGGATGAAAAGCCCTTAGTGATGAGGTGTGCCACATAGAAGGATTTCATGACTGTTGTGGCGATGTGGTTATCAAAGGTGAGACAACTGTCCACCTGTGTCCCTAAGTCTCTTATGGTGCTTAGTGTACTGCCACCTATGTGGTAATTCATGGGTACATGTTTTTTTCCAAAGGGGATAACTATACATTTCTTGGCATTGAGCTTGAGCCCATGGCTCTGGCACCAAGCATCTGTTTCTGTAAGGCCCTTTTGTAGAGTATCCACATCATTTGGAGATTCAATAATGGCTCCCAGTTTGCAGTCATCTGTGAACTTTGTTAGCCAGAGTCCCTTAGTGTTGGCCTGTACTTCAGATAAGTAGATGCCAAACTAGAGCAGTCCCAGGACTGAACCTTGAGGTGCTCCACTTGTTACTTGTCTGAAGCTGGATTTGGAGTCAGCTACTTTTACAGTGTGGGTTCTGTCAGTAAGCCAGTTGACAACTCATTGGGTGACATAGGGATTAATGCCCAGCGTAGTAAGTTTATCTATGATTCCAGAGTGGGGGATGGTGTCAAAGGCCTTAGTGAGGTCTAGATAGGCTGTGTGGACCACCTTACCCTTGTCCATGGCTCTGGAGACTGATTCGAAGAAGTCAATCAGGTTCAGGAGACAAGATTGTCCCTTCACGAACCCAATCTAGGTGGGGTCCAGTGTTTGAAGGTTGCCAGTGTCTTTGTTTATAAGTTCCATGATAATACATTCCATGGCCTTGCAGATAAGGCTCATCAGACTGATGGGATGGTAGTTTCCAGGATCCAAGGTGGATCCCCCCTTGTGGGGTGGGATAACTGTAGCTCTGCAGCACTCAGTCGGCATAAAACCTGAGGTGAGGCCATGATTAAACATGACACTTAGGTGAGGTGCCAGTTCATATTGTAGTTCATGTAGTACACAGCCTGGGATGTCATCTGGTCCCATGGATGCTGTATTCTTAGCTTTGGAGAGTGTGTTTTTTACCTGTGTGGCCATTATTACTGGAATTTGGCAATCTTCCAGTATTGAGATGTGCCTTTTAGGGGGTGAGTGGGGGGTGAAGTTGGTACTGAATCAATCTGCCAGGATATTGACAATATCCATGTGATCAGTATATTTAATGCCATTCTGTTTTAGCTCAGAGCAGATTTGAGCATTGCCATTTAGATTCTTGACATAGCTATAGAATGCCTTTTGGTTGTCTCTGGAATCTTTGGCAATTTTATTTTTGTAACTAGCTTTGGAGGATTTTATGAGGGATCTCAGTTTCTTATTGAGGCTGGTAAGGGAGTTTTTTGCATCCTGGGATTTTCCTCTTTTCTGCAACAGTTTCTTCCTTTTCTTGTAAAGTTTGTTTATGGCAGGGGACCACCAGATTGGCTTCCTTTTTTTGGAGGAGAGCATCTTGGTTCTATTTGGGATGGCACGATTCATGCATGAGTGGATGTGCTCATACAGTGCCTTAGTGTAGGATTCAGCAGTTGAACTTTCAGTTCCCATCTGCATGGGTGTCATGAAGTTTGTCACTTCTGACTTGAGTAGCATGAAGTTGGCTTTGGAGAAGTTTTTTATGGAGGTTTCCTTACTGTGGGGTGGGAGTGGGGGTGGGATGTGGATGTTAAGGGTGATTAGCTTATGGTCAGACCTGACTAACGAAGGGGTGACCATAGGTGTGTAACATCGATTTCCCATGTTGATAATGACCAGGTCTAGGATACTGGAACACCTGGTGGGACTATGGATTAGTTGATCCAGGGCGTTGGAATTTATGAATTCCAAGAACTGTTGGGTAAAGGTGTTGGTACATGAGTAGTTTTCCCAGTTAATGGCAGGGTAGTTAAAATCATTCAGTATTAGGGTATTTGGTTCTATCTTAATGTTTTCCAGTATATTTAGAAAGGTGGAGTGAGAATCTTGGGGCATGGTGGGGGATCTGTAGCAAGTTACAATTTGGATTGCAGTCTTCCCTAGTGTTAGTTGCACCTGGAGAATTTCAGACGCATTGTGTTGGGCAACTAGCCTGGTGGTGTGAATATCCTTGGTGAATATGGACATTCCTTCCTTTAGTGTTTCAGTCCTCATTGATAACTTTGGATCACATCTTGTGGTGCAGTTCCAGCTAGAGTCTCCATTATCCAGGGTGTTGGACATGGCAGGACTGAAGGTGAAGTTGATATTAGCTATAACTCCAGAATTTGGTTTTATCAAGTTGCCACAATGCTGACCAAGTCTTTTGAATGGGTTCTCACTATAGAAGCAGACTATAGTTTTCTCCTCATCTACTGTCTGCCATTTGTGCGCATTCATGAACTTTTTCATCGCTTGATTTAACATCAGAACTTTGCTGTCCTCAGTGATTTTAATGTATGGGTTAATGGCGAGTCAATGGTTGTTGCCAACAAATGTCCTTGTATTATGAAACAATTTGGAGTTGCTCAGAGTATTACCTTTGTAACATACAAAGCTGGCCGTACTCTAGATATGCTCTTCCAGTTAGGTGCAAAGACCTCTGACTTGTTTCATAGTTCAATTACTTCCTTGTTTATTTTGACTTGGAACTATTACACTATAGCCCTGTACTATTGAACTGTGGGAGTGAGGACTAATGATATTACTTTTGGTCATTTTTCTTTTATATACTCCTTCAGTTCCTTCATCAGGATGGTGCTTGCTCTCTTGATTCCTAAGTAAGACAACATAGTTAGTCCTATCCATGGCATGTGATAAGCTAGCCTTGAGATGTATATGTCCTGCATCACTAAAGAAATGGGAGCATTGGTCTGACCTGCAGTTCCTTCTAATGAGACATGAAGGGCAAGCAGCAGTGTTGCTGGAAGGAAGTGGTTTCTGAAATGAGAAATTTCATCTGGATGAACATTATGTGACATACCATTCTAAGATCTCTCATAAGAAGGCAGCTTTTTTTCCAGACAGCGTGCAACAGTGGCTAGCTGACCGGTCATGTATTTCTGGATGGTTGACAAATGGTAAAGCCTGACATCCCACCCATCGAGCTTTACCCGATCATCAGTGTGTGTGCTGCCTGCCTGCTTATTTTCTTGCTGACAAGGTTGCTGCTATCAGATCTGTCTTTCCTCGTGTGGACCTTGTGAGAACTATTGTAGTCATGGGCAGGATTTGTATTTCGTCTTGTGCACGGTTCACTGTTCCCAGCTAAGACAAGCTCTTAACTGTGATCTCATGCATGTATCCTATGACATGTGGGTCAGATCCATGGCTCTATAGGCTCAATCAAGTCTACCTAGATGTGTTGCGCCCAATGACTAATCAGATCTTAGTGCCCTTGTTGACTGTGTTTTTTCAAACTGCCTTCAAGGATGCTCTATTCGCCCAATACTTAAGAAACCTTCCTTTCACTATAATATACTTTACAGTTCTTGCCCAATATTGAAACCTTCCTTTCTTAAGTAAAGCAATTGAGAAATCATTGATGCACAGCTTGAATCTCAACTTATGGTTAATGGACTAATGAGTCCTTAGCAGTTTGTTTTTCCTTCTCACTACAGTACTGATGGAACCATTCCCTTTTAGGCAGCTAATGATCTGCTGATGGCCAGAGACTATAGCTTTTATTCTGTTGTTGTGCTACTTGATCTGCCCATGGCATTTGTTACTACAGATCATGGCATCTTACTCAAGAGGCATTGATCTTACCTTGGTGTCTAATGGCCCAGAAGGGGTTTAAATTTTACCTTCCCAATTGCAGGCAGAGGATGTCTTTGGCCCTTAATTCATCTGCTCCTTTCCTGCTAGGCTGTGGAGCACCACAGGGCTCAGTCTCGGGCCCCTTACTCTTTATACTGTTTATGCTCCGATTAGGGAATTTTATTAGAAGAAGATGTTTTGCAAATCATTACTACATTGATGACACTCAGTTCTACCATTTCTTCCCCAAGCAATATAGGTAATATGTATTCCCTTACTTATGAGCTGGAGGTCAATCATCAGTGTTTGGTCTTCATTCTTAATGTTGCATTGGTAGCCTTGGCTTTTTGCTGGACTTTACTTTAATAAAAAAAAGCATCTATAATATTCGTGGTGTTTGGTCTACCTTCTTCATTTTAATTCTTAATGGGTTAAAGCTGCACAGTTATAACTGAGGCCACAGCAGTTCATGCTTCCTTGAGGGACTCTTTAGCGCTAACACTTCCTTCATGTATTTTTTTAACGGTGGCTAGAAGTTGAAGATTCTTAGTATGTATGTAGTTAGGCATGGTGTTCGACAACTGGCTGATGCTATGTTAGCAGATGCCAAATGTGATGAAATATTTGTGCTTCCTTTTACTGACCTCTTCAAGGATCAAACACCTTATCCCTCTAGATGACATCTCTGTAGTTATGCATTGGCCTCCTTCCACCTTGATTATTCTATTTAGCGGTGACTCCCTGACACTGGGATTGGCCAGTTACAGGTGGTTCAAAACTCTCTTGCCTACTTACTGATACAACATAACATCACAACATACTTGTGTTGTGGAGTTTATATTAGCTCCCAGGTCAATGTCATGTCATTCTCAAAATCTTAAAACAAAAAATAAACTTGTAACCAAAAACAAAAATAGGCAGCAAGCTGTAGAATTCCAACCAGTTTATTGTTAGCTCTTTCATTCAGAAAATACATGAACTTCTTCAGACAAAGAAACCCCAAGAGTCCTCAGCTAAAATAAAACTATCAATTAAGATGAGATAATTAATTATAAAACCAATTAACATAACTTAAGAAATTTAAAGAGCCAGTGTTATACAAGTTAAAATGTATATGTGAATAAATATAAATACTTTTTTTAAAATCAGCAACAATTTTAAAACCACAACATATCAGTCTTATTACTTAATTTTCTTATGTGTAAGTTAATCTAAATACTGTTAAATGCTAGATAACAACTTAAACAGCTCAAACAAGTGAAAATATAAAATTCGTATGAATGTATAAAGATAAATATGTATAAATAAATATTTATAAATTCATTCAACTAATAGAAAAGTTGTTATACAACCAAATTTCATCTTTGAAGAGCTTTCAATTTCAAAATACATTTTATCGAGCAGTATTCATTAAGCCCTGGTGGAACATGTGCATACATTTTAATTTGCCAAACAAGTTCCTGTTCTTCAAGTATTTTGAAATTGAAAGCTCTTTAAAGATGAAATTTATCTTGGTGCATTTAAATTCAGTGTGTATATCACAATATTTGATTTTAAAATACATTTTGTATGTGCAGTAGTTCTTAGATTGCCATAGGAAAAGGAGAACAGTGTTAAGCCTTTAAATCTGTCCTTCAGAAAATGCTGTAGGACCACATATAACATGTTTATAAGAATATGAAGACTATACTTGCATGGTAGGCTCTATTACATATCTATGATGCAAAACATATAGAACCCATCAGCTTGGTCACATCAAGCTCTTAAATAATAATTCAAGTGTATGTTTCGTCATAATAAAGGTACTTGAGCTGGGTATTAAATGACCTAAAGTTAAAAGCATAAGAAAGTATTTTTGTAGGAATATGGCTCTAACCCTCGTATCATAATATACCTTGGAGGAAGAGCAATCACTGACAGGTAATGAAATACCTGTCTCTAGCATTCTACAAGATGCACCAAAACTGATACAGACAGGTATTCAAATGCAGTTGTCTGAATGACAAGACTGCAAATACATTTTGCCAAAACCCACTTTCACTGAACATTGGATCAGTGCTTTTCTCCACTGTTCTGTGACCATGAAGCTGGTGCATATAACTCAGGGAGGTGTGGAGGGTCTTCCTCTACATGGGTGGTGCAGGAGACCTTGACCCTGCAAAAAAAAAAAATTGTTTTAATGTTTTCAGAAAGTTACATTCTACAAATTGTTTCAAAGTATTTGTGTTCAGAGGGTTTTCTTACAAAGTATAATAATAATCATGAATCCCACCAGCCATTGACCACCCAGATTTCACAATAATGCAAGCACTTGTCCAGTTAAAAGCAAGCAATGAGACACAAGCAAATGGCAACTCAAGTCAGCATCATTCATTAACTGTGATTCAGGCTTGCATGTTTCAAGTAAGCATATGGAATACAACATGGCAAGATAGGGTTCATAATTAGAAATCCTAGGACTAGGTTATTCTTAAATTGTGTTTTTCCCAGATGAGGACATTAACATATTACCAGTTGTTAGGTGATAAGCAGATAAATGTTATTTTTCAAAATCTTAAAGTGGATTTTGTAAAATGACCTCCTCCGGTGCAGCTTTAAATGAAACAGTTAATGTCTCCAGCGCCATCTGATGGGACTTAATTGAATTAAAAGTGAATCTTTTATAAACCACAACACACACACACTTGGGGGTCTATATTAAAACAATGAAAATCGATTACAACGAATACCAAAACATCGACATGTATTACTTGAACTGTGAAAATACCGAACACACTAAACAAAATAAATAAACCACATACATACATACGCTAACCAAACCCTACTCCTAACCCTAAAGTAAAGCACCAAAACTCAACTTCTAACCTACACTAAACCCCATATACACAACTATCTATGCACTACTCATAACCCCTCCCTAACCCTAAGGTCCATAACTATCGCACACTTCCGCTACGGAGATATACCCAAACAAAATAAATAATACACATAAATACATTTAACAAAACCCTACTTCTAACACTACAGTAAATCTTACACACATCACCTATCTATACACTTACCTTAACCTGGAGCCTAACCCTAAGGTCCGTATTATTGCACACTTACCTTACAGAGCTATACTACAGACAGGCCAACCAAAACACTTTGACATTTCAAATTTAGCAGTTTTGCACGTTCGACAATTACATGTTTCGCGCAATATGTGCCGATGATTTTGTATTCGCTTAAATGGAGTTTCGACAATCTAATAGGAATCCACACACTTGAAATATTCAAAAGTTTTGTATTTTATGTAATTAATGGCAGTTCTGTAAAGTGAACCTAGATGTCTGACTACAGCCTGCCTAGCACATACTCTATACAGGTTCCCAACATGGATGTACTGGAATACTTAGTATCAGAGTAGAATCCAAGGCTATTGACCCAAGGGGCCTTTTTAAGTCTAGTTATGTTTCTTAATAAAATTTGATAGGTACTGGTTTCCAAGGGTTTTGTGTGGGTATATATATATATATATATATATATATATATATATATATATATATATATATATATATATATGTGTGGGAACACTACTAAATCTCGAACTTTTGAAATCTCGAATTTCAAAAGCTCGAGACCATGTAGCTGAAACCCCACATTACCGAAAGACCAGAAGTGCGAAATTCAAGATCCCAATGTTAAGGGATTTTGAGTTAACGCTTCTGGTGTTGTGGTTCAGGTAAGTATGTGTGTGTAAGTGTGTTTGTGAGGGGCTTTAGTGTGTGTAAGTGTGTGTTGTGACTGTGGTGCATGTGTGTGTGTGTGTGTGTGTGTGTGTGTGTGTGTGTGTGTGTGTGTGTGTGTGTGAGGGGCTGTAATGTGTGGGTGTGAGTTTGCCTTGTGTGTATATTTGTGCGATATCGGAGTTAGAATATTAAAGTAGGGGGGTGTGGGGGGCACACCACATGGGGGGTGCAGGGGGGGCAAAGCCCCCCTGCTTATCTTTAGTGTCGGGTGGTTTGTTTGGTTATGGGGGGAGGCTGTGTGTATGTTTTTGGGCTTATAGTCTCATTATGTTGGGGGCTTGATTTGTGATGTTGTTTTGGGATTCAGTATATATATATATATATATATATATATATATATATATATATATATATATATATATATATATATGTATTCTTGGACATGGATGACCAAGCAATTACAAGCTTCCTCTCTTTAAGAATAGATTAGATAATAGATACACAAATGCCAGGCCAGGGGTATATTTATGGTTTCCTTTCGACTGATTAAAATTTTACTTCAATAAATGCAGGGATGAACTCTGCTTCACATGGATAGGAAGTCTGTTCCAGAGAAGGAGAGCCTCTGAGACTTATAGCTGTCCCTCCAGCATATCCTATTTATGTTGCAGGTGAGGTTTAGGTCCCTGGATTGGGTTTTCCTGTTTAGTTTTATGGATTTGCAGCAGGTTCATTATGGCTAGATCAGAGGATGCTCTGTAGGCTAGGCATAGGTTGCCTGTCAGCATCCTGTAGGAAATGGAATATAAGGACAAGGCTTTTAGGTGGTCCACATAGGACTTGTTTTCCACACCATTTATTCTTTTGATTGGTCTTATAAGAGCATAGTACAACAGAATGATAACATGTTTAGATCTAGATTCCATATCCCTGCTTATAAGCTGTGCAACATAGACTGATTTCTCATTACAGCAGACACGATGGTCACATGTCAAATCACTGTCTACATGCATTCCCAAAATCCATGACTGTAGAGTGTACTCTTAGGGGTGTTTTGCCAATGTAATAGTTTGCATGAGTGGCCATCTAACAGCCTGCATTTAGTTGTTGGAACCTGTGTTCTGAAAGACTGCCTTCCAGACTATCTGCAAATATACAGAGCTGAGTACATTTTTTTGGTTATAGAGTTTGTTAATTGTTGCTTAGATCTCTGTTGAAACTGTTGTCTCTCTGTTCTGAGAGACTGATCTGCAAATATACAGAGCTGAGTATATTTTTGGGGTTTTAGAGTTTGTACTGTTAGTTGTTGCTTAGATCTCTGTTAAAACTGTCCCCTCCCCATTTTCTGCTTTGTCTTCAGTTGGTATAACTGTTTTTTACAGCTTGTGAGTTATCTAACTCAAGGATCACTTAATTTGACCTGTTAGTAACAGCCTGCATTTAATTGCTGGAACCTGTGTTCTGAAAGACTGCCTTCCAGACTATCTACAAATATACAGAGCTGAGTATATATTTTTTGGTTATAGAGTTTGTTAATTGTTGCTTAGATCACTGTTGAAACTGTTTTGTCCCACCCTCCATATTTTTGGTTTGTAGTTTAAATTTGGTGGCTTTTGCAGTTGCCCGCCCCACTGTAGATTTGATCTGGGACACTCCCCTAGTCCCATCTCTTTACCACATTCTACCTAATAAACTCTTTCTGCACTTGCTTTTAGTCCTTTTTAATTTAATTGCATTTTTAAACTGTGTTTGGTCTAATATTGCTACATACTCAAGTGTGCCAGCTTGCACTGCATGTGAATTGTTTTTACTACTGCTTTTGCTACTTTTCTGTAAAAAAAAAAAAAAACTGTAAGCCTGTTTCCTACCTTTCCTGTAACTAGTGTTTTGGATACATATTTGCTGTATCCAGAACTGTATGTAAGCTTCTGAGCCCCCCAAGCCTTTCTGTGTTGGAGGGAAGCCTTCTAGCTTATCACTGGGAGTGGTAAGCACTAGGCAACCTGTCTACCACATAAGGAGTGGTTCTGGCCCAAAAAATTTAGTTATTGGCCGTTTGGGCAATCTCTTCCATCTCTCTCAACTTTCTGATTTGAAAGCCTGCATTTGCACTTGTTTCTGTCCTGTAACTCATCTAGTGCAGATACAGATTCTTAGTTTTAGCACTTAAATTTGCTTATTCAGGCTCAGCACTTGTTCAGAACTTAAGCACTAAATAAGCTAATAATTACTATACCACTCAATCTTCCTAACTACCTAGAGGAAAACAGATTTTGTACTTACTTTTCTCACTTGCTTAGAGAAAAACAGCTCTTGTACTTACTTTCCTCATTTATCTAGAGGAAAATAGTTTGTTATTCAGGTATGTCCAAGGGTCGGCTTCCAATGTTCTCTCCTGTCTATCTGATGAATCTGGGCATCTTGAGGCAATGTAGAAATTGTCTCGTGTACACAGACATCCCTCTCCTCCTACTACCCAACACTACAACCTGTGAGAGATGCACTTATCTAGCCAAACTGGAGGTAATGCTCTCTCCAACCAAGACTGAACTTGACAGTCATGAGGAGAAGGTAAACATTTGTACCACACCTCACTCATCACATAGTCTCACTAAATCTACACCACTAAAATCCACACATAGTAACACAAAAACATTCGTAGAGGCTCTCAGTAATAATCTGTCTAAGCAACAGAGACCTCCAAAGCAGAAACGCAAGCAACTTCCATCCCCCAACACAACCCAAATGACACATAGCCCACAGACTCAGTGTGCCACTCAACCACAGCCAATAAGGCAAAACAGCTTACCCAACATACTAGTCATAGGTGACTCTATAGTCAGGCACACTGATGTCCCACTCACCAGGCTAAACAAGGAGAAGGTTACTGTCAGCTGCCTGTCAGGTGCCAGGATCCGCCACATAACCCACGCACTCAGGCCACTCCACAACAAATACAAATATGACTCTGTCATTGTCCATGTTGGTGTGAATGACCTGAGATGAACCTCCCTGGACTACATGAAAAGAGACATGGAAGAGCTCTCCGATCTTGTAGCCCAGGCAGGTATGACCCTAGCCCTGAGTAGCATTCTGCATCACCCAGAATGATACCGCAGTACAAGGACAAAATGATTGACTTCAACAATTGGCTAAGCTTCTGGTGTCATTCTAAGGGGATCCAGCATCCATCTGCTTGGGATGACATGGTCGACAGACCACGATGCTTTGCCACAGATGGCCTGCACCTGTCACCCCTGGGATTTTGGATACTGACTAAGGCTCTTGCTGCCCCTATAGTGCCTTTTTTTAGGCAAGGTTCAAATACAAAATTCACCACCGTAACAGGAACAGGCAAGCAAAAACTGAGGGTAATGCTACTCAATGCTAGAAGTCTAAATCTCAAAATGCACTCCCTCGAGGCACTCCTTAAAATGGAGAACATCGATATCTGTGTAGTGACTGAGACCTGGTTCAAGACTCCAGAGAGCACCCCTGCATTACCAGGCTATAACTCATACCACACTTTTTGGCCATGTAACCTGGACCGAAACACAAAAGGCGGAGGTGTGTCCATATTCATTAAGGATATCCACACCTCCAGGCTAGTTGCTCAGCATAATGCATCCGAGGTTATCCAAGTGCAACTAACTCTGGGCAAAACTGCAATCTAAATTGCAGCTTGCTACAGATCCCCTACCATGCCCCAGGATTCCCACTCCTCTTTTCTTGATGTACTGAAAAATATTAGGGTTCAACCAAACACCCTAATAATGGGCAACTTCAACTACCCCACCATTAACTGGGAAAACTACTTGTGTATCAACTCCTTAGCTCAACGCTTTCTGGAATTCATAAACTCCAGTGCCCTGGATCAACTTATCCACACCCCCACCAGGGGCAACAATATCCTAGACCTAGTCATTACCAACATGAGTGATCGGTGTTCCACACCTGAATTCGACTCCTCGTTGGTCCGATCCGACCATAAGATAATCACCCTTGATATCCACATCCCGCCTCCACCCCCATTAAGGAAACCACAGTCAAAAATTTCTCCAAAGCCAACTTCATGCTTCTTAAGACAGAAGTGGTGAACTTCATGACACCCATGCAGATGGACAATACAGTTACAATTACTGAATCCTACACAAATGCACTCTATAAGCACTTACACGAGTGCATAGATGGTGCTATCCCAAACAGAACCAAGATTCTATCCTCCATAAAAAGGAAGCCAATCTGGTGGTCCCCTGCCATAAACAAACTATACAACAGAAGGAAGAAACTTTTGCAAAAGAGTAAAATCCCATGAGTGGAGGAGCTCCCTGGTCAGCCTCAGTAAGAAGCTGAGATCCCTTATAAGATCCTCCAAAGCTAGCTATGAAAACAAAATTGCCACTAATTCCAAGGACAACCACAAAGCATTCTATAGCTATGTCAAGAATCTCGATGGCAACACCCAGATCTGCTCTGAGTTACAGCACAAAGGCAAGAAAATTACAGAACCAACTGATATTGCCAACATCCTGGCAGATGGGTTCAGTGCTAACTTTACCCCCCTCTCACCCCCTAAAGGGCCCATATCTATACAGGAAGAATGCAGAGTGCCTGTAATCACAACTACGCAGGTAAAAGCTGCACTCTGTAAACCCAAAAAACACAGCATCCATGGGACCGGACAACATCCCAGGCTGTGTTTTACATGAACTTCAGAATGAACTGGCTCCCCACTTAAGCACCATGTTCAATAATAGCCTCGCATCAGGCTTTGTGCCCACTGAATGGCACACATCAACAGTTATCCCACTCCACAAAGGGGGAGCCACCACTGATCCCGGGAACTATCGACCTATTAGCCTGACAAGCCTGGTCTGCAAGGCCATGGAATGTATCATCATGGAACTCATAAACAAAGACATTGGTAACCTCCAAACTCTGGATCCCACCCAGTTCGGGTTTCTGAAAGGCAGATCATGCCTCCTGAACCTCATTGACTTCTTTGAGGCAGTCACCAAAGCCGTAGATGAAGGTAAGGTGGTTCACACAGCCTATCTTGACCTCTCCAAGGCTTTCAACACCATCCCTCATTCTGGAATTATAGCTAAACTCACTAAACTAGGTATAAATCCCTACGTCACAAGATGGGTTGCCAATTGGCTCACTGACAGAACCCACATTGTAAAAGTTGCAGACTCCAAATCTGACCTCAAAGCAGTGACAAGTGGAGTACCACAGGGTTCTGTCCTGGGACCTCTCCTGTTTGGTATCTACTGAAGTACAGGCTAACGCAGAAGTTCTCTGGCTAATGAAGTTCACAGATGGCTGCAAACTAGGAGCCATAGTCAAGTCCCCAAATATTGTGGACATCCTACAGAAGAGCCTCACTGAGACAGATGCCTGGTGTCAGAGCCATGGCCTCAAGCTCAATGCCAAAAAGTGCAGTGTCATCCCCTTTGGTAAAAACTCTGTACCCATGAACTACCACATAGGCAGCAATCTAATTAACACTGAATGCATGATAAGAGACCTTGGGACCTAGGTGGACAGTAGTCTCTCCTTTGATAGTCACATCACCACAGTAGTCAGGAAGTCCTTCTACGTGGCACACATCATCATAAAGGGGTTCTCATCCAGGAAAAAAGAGGTCATTGATCCCCTCTACTTGACACTCATTAGACCCATTATATAGTACAATGCCCCTTTTGGAGTGTACCTCAGAAGACATCTGCAGCAGCTGGAAAGGCCACAGAAGTACCTCACAAAAAGGATTACTGGCCTCAAGCAAATGCCCTACACTGACCGCCTCAAAAAACTCCAGCTTTACTCCGTAGCATACCTCCTACTCCGAGGTGATCTCTGCCTAACATATAAAGCTATGTTAAACCCAGAGCTGTTGGACATGCTACACCTAAAGAAATCCCAATCCCTCCAAGCTACACACGCTAGTGACCTAAACCTTGTCACCACAATAAACAGGACATGCTGGTGAGATAGATTCCTGTCCCAGAGACTTCCCATACTCTGGAACAGGCTACCCATCTATGTCAAGCAAAGTTCTTCATTAGCATTCTTCAAGAGAAATCTTGATGAGTGGATGGGAAATAGGAAATACACCCCGGGGATCACTTCTGTGTCTCTGCTCAACAGTGGCACAGGAAAATAACTTTCTTGGGTGGCGTAAGCCAGGGAAACTTGTTGGCTAGGCTTGCATAGGCCCTTGGGCCGATAGCCTAGTACCTACCTATGAACCTATGAACCTATATTCTTTTTGCCATGTGTCAGGCATTCTTGGTGGATGTTTGTGTCTTGGGGGAATCAGTGGCTGTACCCAATTTGCAATCATCTGTGAACCTGGTCAGTCAGAGACACTTGACATTAGCTTTGACCTCAGAGAAGTAGATAGCAAATAGGAGCAGCCCCAGTACTGAGCCCTGAGGCACCCCGCTAGTAACTGGCTTTTGGGGAAGCAGAATTCCCCATTGTAGCTTCTTGGGTCCTGTCTGTAGTCAGATTACAATCCAGTGGGTGATTTAGGGGTTTATACCTAGTTTAGTGAGCTGTTCTACAATGCCTGAGTGGGGTATTGTTTCAAATGCCTTGGCCAGTTCAAGGTAGACAGAATGCACCATTTTTCTTGGTGATCTTCTTGAAGACATCCACCAGGCTGAGTAGGCAAAACCTGCCCTTGACAAACCTGAAATGATTTGGCTCAAATGTTTGTAGGTTACCTGTGTCATCATTTAGGATATCCTAATAGCTGAATGGTTAAAGTGACAGCCTCATGTGCAGTAGGTGCAGGGTTCAGATACACAGACTGGTTATTTAGGGTGGGAGGTTGGTATAATGGTTAAAGTGTTTACCTTACAGACACAAAGTGCAAAGTTTGATTCTTAGCTGGGGTAATTGGTTAGGCTTAAAATGGTCACAAGGACAGTTAGCCTAGTACTTATCTATGAATCCATGATTATAGTCTCCATAGCTTTGCATATCAGGCTAGTCAGGCTTATGAGTTGATAATTCCCTGGGTCCATGGATGGCCCACCATTATACAGCAGGATAACTGTTGCAGTCCTCCATCCATTTGACATAAAGCCTGTTTGTAAGCTGTGGTTAAATTTTAGTGGACCTGATAGTTTATGTTAAATGCTATAAAGGAGGCATCCTGGGATATTATCAGGATCTGTCAATAAAGTGTTATTGGCCTTGGACAGAGCCTTGAATACCTGCTCTCTAATGATAGTTGGGGGCATTATGGATTTGAACTCTTCTTGAGAGGCATCTGGCAGAAAGAGGGAGGTGAAATTGGAGCTAATTGTTTTTGACCAAGTTTACCATATTTTCTGGCTCCATATAGGTGGCACCATTTACAATTAATTCAGTACATTGCTGTGTATTATTTTTGAGGTTATGGACATAGCTGAAGAAAGCTTTGTGATTGTCCTTGACTTGAGAGGCTAATCTTACCTCACATTTGGCTTTGGTAGCCCTCTGAGTTGCTTGTTTTTGTTGATTATGGATTTTTACCTTGCAGGTACTGCCTAATTTTTCCATTAATTTCTTCCTTTTGTTATGCAACCTATTGAGTTTGAGATTCTACCAGGGCAGCTTGTTTTTTGAGTTGATCCTGCACTTAATCTGGGTAGGTACAGCTAACTCTATGCAGCTGTTAATGTGATTATACAGGGTTTCTATGAACAATTGCATGCAGGCAGCTGTGTTCCCAAGGTTTGGGGAAGTTTGACATGTTACCAGGGTGTTACTTAGTAGTAGGAGGTTTGCCCTAGAATAATTCATAAAAGTTCCTGGGTTAGCCCATATCCTTGGTTTTACCTTTACTATAAAGGAGACAGCTTTGTAGTCAGATCTGACCACCAAGGACATTACTCTAGGGAGGGTCAACATTCCAGCATGCTTTTGCATATCAGGTCATGGATGTTGGCATCCCTGGTGGGCTCACAGACTGGCTCAAAGTGTTTGCATTTACAATGTCCAGGAATCTCTGGGGCTGAATGTTAGGGTTGTGTCTGATTCCCAGTTTATATGGAGGTAGTTAAGGTTACCCATGAGTATGGTGTTGGGTTGAATGGGGAGTGTGTGCAGTACATTTAAGTATGTATTATGTTTTACCCGGGGTCATAGAGGGAGATCTATAGCTTGCAATGACATGGCATGGGACTTCTGCTAAGGTAATTTGGATGTGGAGAAGCTCAAGCATGTCATCGTTAAGTACTAGGCTTGCCGCCCTTGCAGGCCATTTTAAGCTTAGACAAATTCCCTTTCAAAAGTGAGAATCAAACCCTGTACCTTGTGACTGTGAAGTAAAAACCTTAACAGTTCTGTAAAAACCTTAACAGTTCTGCCAATCCCCAATAGAGACACCTTCACCTTTCGTCCTTTCCAGTGCAGCAGTTGGTCTAAATGTGTGGAAGGCATTGATGCCATGCGCTGCTGAGGTGCTCTGCCCAGCTTTAAACCATAACTAAGTAACTGCACAGACATCTATATTCTCCAGGGTGAGGCGAGCTTACGGGGAGTGGAGTTTCTTGTTTTGATTCCTGGCACTGAGCAGCAACACCTTCAGATTTTCCTGGGCTGGTTTAACTATGTTGGTAGATTTGTCAGGTTGGCAATGCTGTAAAAAAAGTGAACTAGGTTTTAACCAATATTCAAAATTCCACAGGACATTATCTTCATGTAGTCCATGAAGGTATGTCTCAGGCATTTGCACCCATATGATCTATGACTGATACCTAAGTGCATGCATAATCTGAGAGATCCTGGATCTGGTCAGAGAGCAGATGATGATGCTCATTAGTTAACCTCATGAATGGGAACCTCATGAATGGGACATCTATATGTTTCACAATGAAGTCTCTTATCACCAAAATATTGGGTTGTGTGGGGATGTGCTTGATGAAGCTGCGACACTGTCAGATGTGGCCATGTGTGTTGTGTTGGATGCTAGTTTTGTAGATTAATCTTGAGGTTGCTGAAGATGCTTTTTATTTTTTAACATTTGGAGGTCTTTGTGATTTAGGGAGTTTACGTTTAACAGCCTCAGTATATCCAGGTCTGTGTGTCTGGTCTGTGAGGTGGGAGTAGAGTGTGTTTTGCTGACAACAAGTTTGTTGTTATAATGACTTGGATGTAAGAGTCTTGCCTCCATCCACCATATTGGTGTATTTAAGAATTAAGTGGTTGTTGGTAAATATGAGACAATTGTTACATTGCCTCATGATACCCATAGCCACCAGGCTGTCAGCAGAGATATTTGGAAAGTGCATGTCCAGGACTATGGATCCTTATTCTGTGTTCTATAGGGAGTTAGTAGAAGAGGGGTTTACAACTGGCTAGTTTGGTTGCTGTAAAAATATCAACTACAATCAGGATTATTTAAGACCAAACTCATCAACTATAATTAGGATTATTTAAGACCAGACTAATGGGGCTGCTCGTCAGTTCATAAACTAGGTGCTCTTTGTGCAACTAACTACTGTGGAAATTTCAGGGATAATTTTATATGGAAAATTTGAATTCTCTGTGTCTGCATATATACAGGGCATTGCTAACTGTCTCTGTGTGATGAACAGTGTCACTTAACTGAGCCAAACTTATAGAAGAAGAGAAAAATGACTAAACAAAGCAAATATCCCATTGACCTTCCTGTGTGATTTCCAGCTCACACAAACCAGACTATCTTCTACTGCCACTAGAAATGCAGTATCAGATCTTCTTGATGTAAAACCAGATGACAGTTAGCCCAAAGTGAATTCAAACAGGACAATTAAACAAACTAGCTAGAAACACACACTTTTAAAATGACTATAATGCAGAGAAACTAGCAGCAATGTCATTGAAAAGCAATGACACTTTGCAATGATAAAGTGCAGACAAATACAGTAGAGAGTTGATTATCTGAATACAGATTATCTGAAACATCAGTTATCCGAAGTAGCCTTCCAAAGTCTTCGGGTAGGAATAATCATAAAGTCTGAATATGTAAACATTATACATATTCACTTGAGCATGTTTTTGAGCTTGTAGCCAGCTCATGTGTGAAAAATATTCTTTATTGTCCACTGGAATCACTGAATTGCTGAAAAGTGTATTCTTGTGTGGCGAAAAAACAAGATTTTAGAAGTTTTTATCCACTTCAATTATATGTTTGATTATCCAAACTACTCTAGGTCCCATTTAGTTTGGATAATTGACTCTACTGTAATTTAAAAATGCAACAGCAGTTCTCTTAAATACCTTATAAAGCTGCAAAAAATCAATTTAAATTGCTTTCTGTGCTAGGATAGCACTCATACTTCTCAACCTCTATGTGCAAGAAATCTGTCTAAAGCCAAAAATAATGGGGGAGCAAATGTCCAAAATCAGGGACACATTTTAAATATTGCTCTTATAAACTTAGAAAGTTACCAGAATAACACATTTTGTATTTAAATGCATTTTCTGAAGGATATGAAGTCTAAACTGAAATGTCTGTCATTATTCAGTGACTTCAATCCTCAATGATTTATCAGAAGAACAAAACTTTTATGAGGAACAGAGAAAAATATGAGGCAAAAATCTGGACATTCTGCAAAAATCTAGACAGCTGAAAGTTAAGATGGTACTGTATACAAGCCAAACACTCAAGAAGCAGTGTGTAGATCCCACGTTTCTGAGCTCTGTGGAAATGAGCCAAGAGCTGTGCAAATGCTCTCGAAATTGTTCCACTGTTGCAATACAAGAGGTCTATATCACTTAATCGAAACTCACTGTCAAACCCTTCTTTATTGAATACCTTTGAATCAAAGTCTCAAATCAGCAAACGGACTATTAATCAAACTGTTTCCCAGTGCAAACCAATGGTTGTCCACCATATGGAATTTGCCCTTTTCTCCACTGTAGTGCACTCTCGGAGTTGGTATATATAGTTGGGGGGGGGTGCAAAGCCCCCCACCTGGGTAGGTTTTAAGTTTTTTATTTTTTTCCATGATTGCTAGGGTGGCCTACCATTGGTTTGCCGTGGGAAACAGTTTGATTAAAAATCTGTTCACTGATTTGAGACTTCAATTAAAAGGTGTTTGAAGAAGATAAGTTTGTCAAAGTGAATTTTGATTAAATGATATAGATCCACAATACAAGATGTCGTGTTTAATTTTCTCAGTGAGTCTAATGTGATGGGTTTTACATTGGGAAAACTGAGCGTTCACTCAGAGAGCGAATATATGAATGTTATAGAGATATTCATATTATGAATCAAAACAATACTTTGTATAAGCATACTTTAGTTTGTACTTCTTTCAGGAAGTTTATATGTTATATTATTGACTAAGTGGTTATTCATCAGAGAGGTGGTCCCTGGAAAACAGTATTACAGTATAAGGAGGTGTTATGGCAACTTATGCTTGATGCTAATCGTCTGCCCAGTTTAAATGACACCATTTATATTTTACCAGTTTTGAAACTTAAAGCACAATGCACTAAGTGACATACATCCATTGATGAGATTTTTGTTGCTTTTTGAATATTATTGTTTTATAACACTTTTCAGAACCTTATTTATGATTTTTGTGTTTTAGTGTCACACGATGTTGCCGTACGACTGTATTTTTTTAAGTATTTAAATGTGGCATTTGATTCTTTATTAAGTTTTGATGGTCTGTTTTTTGGATGAAAGCCCTCAACTGAATTAAACGTTTTTGTGGTTTCTTGGCTTGCTGGTTCCTGGCTGTTGTTTGGAGAACATTTGGAGAACAAAGGGAAACTTAGTGTTTTGCCCAATACCTATATATAACCACTTCAACAGATTATGGTGGATTTTCTACCAAATAAACTGGGATGGAACTTTTGGAGAGTTCATACTATTCTCAAACACTTCTTTTCTATTAATGCATATAGTTTTTACATTGGCCAAAGTCTGTGACTCAGGCATGCTAATGTAAGGTCTTCCTTTGGAGAAGTCTAAGTACTTCCCCTAGTCTCTTGTTTGCGTTTATATCACGCTATTGAAAGATGAAAATAGTAAATGCTATTTCATCAAACCTAAAATATCTAAACCACATAATATCGAACATTCAGAACAGCAAATTTTTTTCCTTGGGAAAAAATTCGCTATTCCAAAACACATACACACAACACAAGCACACCTAAAAAACATCAATCCACACACATACACTTTTAAGCCTCACAGCAAGAGGTTCTCCTGTTCAATTCATGGCTGGAGTGCCTTCTGTGTGGAGTCTGCATGTCCTCCCCGTGGTCGAGTGGCCTCCGAAACACATGCGTGAATGAGCCTTCGCTGAAGGTTGGGCGTCGGGCTGGCAAATCGGCACCATAAAAAAATCTACTGCCAATCATTATCAGACCGGATTTCCGCTGTGGTGACCCCTAACCGGGAAAAGCCAAAAAGACAAGCAACAACAACAACACTTTTAATCCTACAACTAACCCTACACTAAACTGTACATACACTACTATCTATCCACTTACCTTAACCCAAACCCTAACCCTAAGGTCCGTCACTATCGCACACTCACCTAACCCATGCCCTAACCCTAACTCACTTAACCTACCCCTAACCCTAATTCACCTAACCCGCACCCTAACCCTAACTCACCTAACCCGCGTCCTAACCCTAACTCACCTAACCCGCACCCTAATCCTAACAACCACACAATCACACACTTACCTGAACCCGACCCATAAATCTCCACCACAGTGCTGAAAATAGCGAAGCCACAGAACCAGCCAACTGAATTCTTTCCCTAGGAAAGAATTCGGTGTTCTGCAGCTTCGCTATTTTTAGCGTTCGCTCAAAACGGGTCGATATTAGAATATTAGAAGTTTTAAAACTTTGATATTCTGATATAGACCCTCTTGTTTGAAGTGGTTTACTATCAAAATCAAGAATCACAGTTCTTCATGTATTCAATTAGTGAAAAAAATGTCAGAAATAAAAAAGGTTATTCATCAAAATGATGACAGCAGTAATGTTGATAATTTGCAATTTGATATTATCAACATTACCCGGGTTACTTTGACTTCCAGTGATGTTTTACTTACATTTTGCATGAGGGGGGTTGCTCCCCCCACACACCCTGCATATTATATATACAAACAACGAGATCAGACTACAGTGAAGAAAAGGGTAAATTTCCCAATCTCCACTGTAGTGCGATCTCCAATCAGAACGTCGACATCATATGAGAGAATGCACACTAGCATTCGCTAAGGTGGATTCAAACATATTCAGATTGGCATTACAGAAACTGGGAAGCATGCATTTGACCATCCCAGTTTTGTGTAACTGCCATTTAACATTTTGATAGTAAACCATTTAAAGTACCTACTTGCACAAGAAATTCATGGCTATAATCAGTTTGGGCTAGTTGTGGGGGGGGGGGGGCTCTAGTGAACTGCATTTGAGCTACACATAAGGTTGCTATCATGTTCTCCTTGGACATACAGATATAAAAGCTTCCCCCTCCTTGGATATACACACATACGGACCTCCTTAATATCTAAACTAGAAACTCTCCATGTCTGTCTGAAGGTGTACTGTATGATTACTGTTCTGTCCTTTAAGTACAAAGTAATATTTTCAGTCATTGCATGCAATATGATACAGCTGTGGCAGTTAGTGCAGAGGATTAAGGCTATGATCTGTAATACTAGGTTTGATTCCATCAACTTCCAGTTCCTTAACATGTGATTCTTAGCAAGCCACTTAACCAGACTGTGTTCTGGCACATTGAGGAAATTGGCTAGACTCCTCAGCAGTCTCCTGGGCCACATGCCTAGTAGCTACCTATGAACCAATTAACCTATAAAGGGTGTCTGCTTTAAGCTACTTGCTGCAGTTTTAATATTTAAATGTGGTCTTATTTTAAAGGTAAAAAGTAAGGATTGTTTTTGTTTTGTTACTGATGGCCAGATACTCTAAACTTAGAAAGGAAAGTAGTGCTAGAAAGTTACCATTTATCTCTCCCAAATATTTTTGACCATGTTTTTTGAGAAAATAATTTTGGGTTGAGACTGCAGTAGAAAGTAATGAACTAATGCTGTACTAAGCAAAATCCTGGGAACCCAGCAGTTTTAACTCTGGTCTCTAAATATGACAGAGCTCATTTGGATGTGGCAATGCTTTGCTACTACACAAGGTAGCAGTGAACATTTGCCATATACTGTATCCTTAAGGCCAATTGTCCTTTGTATATTTTCAGTTACTAGAAGTGGGATTCAAACCTATTATGGTTGGTTCATTGCACACAGATATTGATGGTAGCAGTGTAGAAGTTAAAAACATTTGGATCTTGCAAATTTTGGTTACCAAAAAGGGTGTATATCCTTGTAGACACAAATAAATACATAACGGTATATCTTAAAAGAATAGTTCAGACACAGGCAAAATGAACTCTGTAGAGAATGGAAAAAATTTTACTATCATAACTGACTAAGGAATACTAAACCAAACCAAAGGAATTCCATATGCCAATATGTCCAAAGAGAACATGATGCCAGCCTTGTGTGCAGGTGAAATGCAGTGCACTGAAACTGGAAATAGTCAGGTAGTAGCTGCAGATACAGAGCATCAGTAAAGCAACTCAGTCTATCCCCAGATTATCACAGAACCAACTTAAAAAGAAAAGGACTAGAGATGGGGATGAAACTTCTAGAAGATGACAGAATGAAAGAGTTTAAGGCAGAGCATTGAGAAAAGCCATGCCAGCATTAGATATGGATACTGCTTTGTTATCAAAGGCACGTGCATGAACCCTAGATGATAAGGTGACTACCAGATTGTTTCCTCGTTAAAAAGATGGTGATGATTTTGATTGTTTTATTTGGTCATTTGAAATTGTGTGTAATCACTAAAAAAATTCACCGGGTATAGGCTGGGGTTTTTAACAACTCTGCTATTATGGATGGCAGTGCACGCTGCATCAAAAAACAATTATGTGAATTGTTTTAACTATTTAAAGGTAAAAGTGTCTTGCTCAAATGTTTAAACTTGCTTCTGAAGATTATGGGAGAAATTCAGACAGCACAGAAAAAGGCATTTGTCAGTATATTTCTATTTTCCTAAGTCCTTGCAATCTTGGAATTTTTATATATGGTTTTGGGGGTGCATGGACCTTGCCACCTCAAATAATGCTGTTCTACACTACAACACTATTATATTTCTTTTAGGATTGTTTCAAAGAAATAATTATATGCATTTGTCAAAGGGTATAGAGTTTGCTAGAATGTCATGTCATTAAGGTAGTTGTCAATAGAATGAGCTTCAATGAACAAGACTTCATTAAGATCCTCTGCCCCATTGAGGATCAGCTTCTCACTTCCCATAGAAATTGTTGTTCCTCACCAGCCTACTGATCAGGGCATCATACTTGTCCTGAATAAGTCAGTGATCAATGTTTGCAGAGGTATACTCTTCGTGTTTGTTAGTAAATTGTTCATCCCTGTAGTCTGACAGTCATTTGTATGGTGTTCAGTGCATTTGCCCAGCCACTGAACCTCTTCTAGCATCAGTCAGGACACCCTGGTTTTCACATCTACTACCCACTGTTGGAACTCGCAAGACCCCTCTGATACACAAACCTGCAAACAGCACACTGCTTCTGCTTTAGGTATTTTGCTTATGGCAGCACCAAGTGACTTCATGACATTTTGTGCAACATTATATAAAGTAGTGGTTAAATAAGGTCATTTCTGATGGCAAACTCAGCTGATGTAAGGCTTTGAAAATCTAGAAATGACTAAAAGGTGCTAGCTGCCAGGTTATGGAGGCAGATAAAAGCAGACTGATTCTCATTTGAAGATAGGTTGGTAATGTCAGTTTCAAAAAGTAAATAGCATTTTGCATGCACAAGGCTTATTCCATCACAATGTAGAGTGGTGCATAGCAATTTTAATTAAAAATCACATTTCACTGGGTTAATGTACATTGCAATGATTGTATATATAACCTCCTGTGGACCTTTTCTCCCCGGGCCTCTGCTGAAAATGGACATGTATCCAGTCGGACTATCCCAGTCAACAAATGTACAATAAATAAATAATGTAAGGCTGATTGATTGATTGATTGATTGATTGATTGATTGATTGATTGATTGTTTGTTTGTTTATGATATTCTGTTACACTGGTCCTTATATGGTTATTCCTTCTGCCTCCTGTCTCCCATCCAAATGTTATCCTTTGCCATGGCAGAGAATAATTCTTACATGAAGCACACATTTGTTCATAAATTGTAGCCCATAAATTGTTTTTACACAGTCCAGACATTAAACCTCTCTAAATCATCTAATTTAAGGTTCAATTTGTACTGTTGTATATATTTGAAATATTTCAATTAATATTGGTGTATATTTAATGCAGTATTAAAATATTCTACAATTAGAGAAAAGTTCAAAGATCTTTGCCTGTTATAGTGTCATGACAAATATCAAGAACCAGCCTATATAAACCAGGACAGGTGGCAACTCTGAGAAGAAATTGTTTTGGTGCAGATATCGCTTAGTTACTTTTGCTATGGTTATACTGTAGTCATTTTTGATGCAATTAATTTGTAGGAATAACATTTTCTATGGTGCAACTCAATTGTATGATGCAAATCCAATTTGAATATTCAGTTCAAGACATTCTGCTTCATTTTGATGAGACATAAAATGAATTGTCCATCTCCCTGATTTGGCAATAGTCTGGATAGATATTTGATATACATTGTCACCTATTCTAGGTAGTATATTTGATGCCCTGGTCAGATTTCCCCTAGTACATGTAAAATACCTCCTTAGGTATCCCCTAGAAACATGTTATAGGCCTAGTGTGGCCAACATAGTTAAAAGGAAAATGCATTATATAAATAAGTGTAGTTTAATCCAAGCATTTATAAATTTGAACCTATATGTTTTTTCAGCTTTATTACGTACTTCTGAATTTTTGTTATGCCAGCACTAAGTCACTTTATGACATTTTGTGCATTATTCTATACAGTAGTAGTTAAAAGAGGTAATTTCTGGAGGCAAACTCAGCTGATATTAGCCTTTTAAAAAACAGAAATGACTACCACATACTGGCTGTCAGCCACCTTAAGAAGGCCAATAAGAACAGATGGAGTCTTATTTGAAGATAGGTTGGTAATGCCAGTTTCAAAAAGAAAATAGCATTTTGCATTAACAAGGCTTGTGAATCATTCAGGAAGAAGGCAAAGCTGTCATTTTCCTTAATTTGCATTATTTTTAGTTATTATTTATTTTTGTATAGTCACTAGTGACTGAAATGTAAATAACAACAGATGGAAAATAATTACCTTGCAGGCCCCTTCTGCATTAGCCTTAAGGGATAATAAACACAGCAATCATAGGTAGGGAACATGAAGTGAAATTACTGAGAAAAGAAAAACAGTTAAAACTCCACATCATAACTCTGAACCTCTTAGAGCAAGAAATCTGGACAAAGCCTAAAATTATGGGGGGATAAAGGCCCAAAATAGGGACAGATTTTAAATATTACCCTTACAAACTTTGAAAGTTGCTAGAATTGCAGGATTTGTGTATGCATACATTTTCTGATGTATATTGTCTGAAACTCAAATGTATGTCATTATTTAGTAACTTCAGTGCTCAGTGATTTGCCATAAAACCACAAATTTTATGAGCAACAAACCAAAAATATGAGGTAAAAATCTGGACATTCTGTGAAAATCTGGACAGTTGAGAGGTATGCTCCGCATAAATCCTTCTTTACAGGTAAATCTAGTTTACCTCTGAAGTAGAGAGCTACTGCACATGGTCATCTTTAGCTACTTTTTTTCCTGAAAACTAGAAGGCAGCATATATCTACCATTTATGCTCCAATGAAGCCAACACTTCAAAAACAACACTATAAACATGATCACAATAATGCTAGTGAATAGAGAAACTTGTTTTCTGTCAGTGGGTTTCAACCACAACAATAGTTTAAATAAACCAACTCGTGTGCATAATACTTGTAAACATGCCTCTCAACCTCTATGAACAAAAAATCTGGACTAAGCCACAAATAATGGGACTGGGGGACAAAGGCCCAAAAATAGGGACACTTTTTAAATATTGCTGTTACAAACTTAGACATTTGATAGAATAACAGGTTTCAAATTGGCATGGATTTTATGAAGTTTAAAACTCAAATCTCTGCCAATATTTTCTGAAGTCAGTTTTCAATGATTTTCCAGTGATTTATCAGAAAAAAACACAATTTTATGAGAAATAGACCACAAATATTAGGCAAAGATCTGGACATTCTGTGAAAATCTGGACAGTTGAGAGATATGCTTGGAAATTTACAGAAAGTACGAACTATAATGTATTAAACTGTAAACTCTAAAGTTCCAGTCTTCATATCTCTGGTGTTACTCCTCTCCTGTGAGGGGAGAAATTGGTGGAAGGGAAAGTAGCAGCAAGTGAGTGGCAGCTAAGTAGATGGAGGCCCAAGTCAGCCTCTCCGTGAAGAAGGTACTTCATGGTGAAGGTAATTAGCCAAGGAAAAGCTACTAGGAGAAAACAAAGTACAAAAATTCAAATGTACAATGGACAGAGTTAGGTGAGAGAATGGAGGTGCACACATACAGACGAGTGGCACAGCCAGGCAGACTTAATAGACCTGGGTCTCTGATTAGTGGAAGATTCATATGCTTGTATATTTTTACTCATGCAAATAAAGGGGAACCCAAGAGCATGTGGCAATCAAAGGACTACAAGTGGCTATGCAGTCTGATGGCATGGATGCTGCCACCTTATACATACAGTACTGGGACTGGATTACAGAACCAGTCACACCAGAATCAATGTATACCTTAAGGGGCTGAGCATATCAACTGAATCTTTTTCACTTCCAAGGAGCACATTATGTTTATACCAGGAGACTGTAGAAATAGACATATGTATTGTTCACCTTTTGCCTGTTTTGTACAGACAAGAGCACTGCATCTAAACTGCAATAGACACCCAGTGGAACAACAGTACTGCCTAACTCAGATAAGCATATTGGAGAACTCTTCTTTTTTTATTTTACAAACATTTATTCAGTACATTTTGGAACTAAGTATATATATATTTGAGTACCTTTACTGCTATCATTTCTAAAAAATAAATAACACTATCATTATATTTAGTATATAATTAAATAATATATATATTAACTGAGGGAGGGTGCAGATCAGAAGTGCTATCGGATGGTGCCATACAACAGTACTTTTCATAGATGGGATCTGAGCTATGGCTATGCAAACATCATGAATACTCTCCATCAAATGCATCTCTTACACAGGTAGAGTTTATGATACAAATATACATTTTATTATCTTAGCAAACTATTTACAAGTCCATAAACATGCCCAGCCACTCAGAGCAGGCTATATATGACTGTAGTTCATACCAAGAAAACTAAAAAATAAAAGACGAGAAGCTTCAGAAAACAGAGGGCAATTCAGTATGAAGGTACAACAGCCAAATAACAGGAAAGCAACAAGTAAGCAAAACAGCACATTATAGCCCAAAACAAAGAATTTGTCTTTGTTAACTAACTTAGCACCTCAGACAGACATCTTACTAATTTTCAAGACAGAAAATAATTATAAACTCAAGTCTCAGCATTAAAAGACTATCTTCACACACTCACTATCAGTGAATAAACAGCAGAAAAACAGTACAGAGCAAAAGCATATCATGACAGTCTTAAATGAATCTGGAACTTTGTCAGTGATTTCCAGGCTCCCAGGGAAAGCCTGGACCTGGTTACGAGACATAATACTGCATCTGAGAGTCAACATCTGACTCAGGAGGTGTAATAGAATGTCAGTCTTGGTCATATAGCAGTATGTTAATTCTTTGTTCTTACTTGTATGTTAAATGGATTATGGGAGTGTGACAGAACTGTTGACGTCTTTAGTGGACCTGGAGAAGGCATATTACTGTGTACCCAGGAATGTTTTATGGGAGATGCTACATCAGTTCTAGATCTCAGAGCCATTACTCTGTGCCATTCAGTCCCTTAAGTGATTAGCAACAGTTAATTCCATATTCTTGCCTTAACATCAGATATGTACAGGACAGGGTTGTCTTGCCTCCTTTATTCTGCATGACTTTCATTGACAGGATATCACTTCAGAACCTGAAGTTTGGAAACTGACAACTTTGGGGACATGAGGGTTATGCAGTTGTTTCCAGATGACATTGTTCTCTCAGCATCTAGTGGCTGTTATCTCTAACATGCATTGAAATAGAATGTGAGACAGATTGGATGAAAATCAGCACCTTCATATATGAGGTCATGTAGTACTGGAAAAGAATGGGTAGTTCCCAGATGATTAGGGGATGCAGCTACCCTAACTGGAGGAGTCTAGGTTTGCTGGTGTCTTGGCCATAAGTGAAGACAGAGGGGATCAGGAGATTGTCCAGTGCAAGGTTGCAGTGCTATAACACGTGGACTGGGTTGTGGTGTTGAGGTGAGACCTGTGAGATCAGATGAAGCTCTTAGCTTGCTGATCAGTCTTTATCCCCATTCTGCTGAGCTCACTGTCCATAGCACAGCGAGGAGTATGGCAATCTGTGTGGGTCTCTGCCTATAGCCATTGCTCTGCTGGCCTGAAATCAGTTATTTGATGTGATCTGGATACCTGATGAATATGTTCCTTAAGTAACTATCACAGGAGGTGTAGCAGACAGAGCCCACTCAGAGTTGACCCCAGGGCTATATCCAGGGTACTCTGGAGGGATTCACAGTTTATCCAGAAATGCCCAGATCCTACAGGATAAAATGGAAACTGTTTCTGATGATAGGGAAAGTCTAGTCTCTCCTGTTCTGCTTGCCGAGACCCTCCCAGGACAAGTAGTTTTGAAAATGGATGCACTATATTGCAATGCTTTTAGCTATTCATATTGTAGGAGCCTTTGCTTTGATGGTCCTTATCCTCACTCATGCTAGTGGTGTTGGGATATGCTAGCTATATATATATATTTATTTATATATATATATATATATATATGCATATGTGTATCAATATCTTTTGTGACCAGTATAACACAACAGATACAGCTTCTTCAGAGCAGATGCAGTTTACTTGCAAAAAATGAAAAATCAAAGTTCACTTTTGACTTAAATATGAAATAAGCAGTCTTTTGTTTATTACAGCTTTGGTCAGCGTACAGTTCAGTTCTATGTTTTCCATTCCAGTTGTAGAATTTCACAATGGAACACAACATCTGCTGTAGTTTCTAGATTTGGTGTGTTGCAGATTAGGTCAGGTTTCCTTGATATCCCCAAATACATCTACACATTCCCATTTTATGCAGATTAAGTTGCATCATCCCTCCTGAGCTTATTAGTTAGGTCACATACTGGGCTAACCTGACCTCTGTTGCAATAGTGTGCACATTAAAGGGTACTGTAAAATCAGGGGCAAACATAACAGGCATCAAACATAAGATAGTTGTCCGTTTATTAAAAATCTCATCTGTTTCTGTGGACCACTTTATCTGGATAGATGTTTTAATAATGTTTTCACCTGTCACTTGGTACACATTATAGGCCAGTGTTCAGCAGATTATTTTTTTTCTTTCTTTTTGGGGTCTGTTAGTGCCTGGCTTCTGTCACACAAAGCTTGCTTTTGACAGCATTAACTATCAAGTCCTGCCTATGTTTAAGAGTCCTGCAGTTTGACCTTCAGAAAAATTGATTGCTAATCTTCTGAATTAATTCCTATATCATCAAGGTAATTAAGTCCAAAGGATGAGGCAGTATAGTGATAAAGGCCTTCACCTGCAAGAGCTGGAAAGGACACAAATGAGGTGATCTCTGCTTGAGTTACAAAGCCATGTCTGACCTAGCTCTGTTAGCAATACTACATCCAAAGAAATCCCAATCCCTCTGCACCACATGCTCCAGAGACCTTAACCTCATTACCACAGTCAACAGAACATGCTGGAAGGACAGGTTCATAACCCAGAGACTGCCCATGCTATGGAATAGACTTTCCATATAAATCTTGATGAGTGGATGTTCACCCTGGGATCACTCCAGTGGCTCTCCATTGGCCTAGTACACACCTATGAACCTATGAACATAAAAATGCTGTCTTGTCCTTGAGTTAAATCTAGGAAATCATTACAAAATCTCATGGAGTTTATGGACCTTTTCAGCTGGGGAACCGACAGCATTGGACAGTTCCATTCATGATGGGACTCCTCATTAACTCGCTGGTAAACTATTTTTTAAAACTCTTTACTTGTTTCACCTACTAGAATTATCTAAAAACATATTACTGGTATTTATTTCAGCTCCCATGCTTCAACTTCCCTTCATAGTTTTAATGCATTTATGTGATTGTTTGTTTTAGTATTCTCTTTCCAATCTATCTTATTTTCTACTTTTCTTCATTTGTTTTGTCCTCCACCTTAAAAGGTCCTTGCTATCTTTGAGTAACATCATAGTACTGTACCCACTTAGGACTGTTAATCTACTTCTCATCCCATCTCTCCAGGAGTTAGGAAAAACCCCCCCCAATGTGTGAGCTCTCCCATAGCACTAAAAACAAGGAGAATGCATATTGTAAATCAATTTGCTATCCTTCAAACTAAAACCAGGCAAAGACATATAGCGAATCAATTAGTTATCCTTCTCAACTATAGCGAGCATCATCTGCTCTCTCTCAGCCTTATTCTACATCTCTCTGCTTTTACTCTGATAGTAAATCTATCACAGGAATCCTAAACTTAGAAATATCTTCTAAAATTTAATATTATATTGTAGAGAACGAATGTATCCCATCTGTTAGTTAATATGCATGTCAAAGTCTCTTCTATGGAAATTGCATGTCAAAAGTCTGTGCTTAAAACTATGTTTTGTAAAAAAAATTGTTCTCTTGGAGCTTTTCTCCCCAGGCCTCCACCGAAAATGGACTTGTAATACAGTTGAACTTTCCCGGTCAAAAAATGTAAAATAAATAAAATAAATAAACATGTTATTTTAATCTTCTTATATCTGGCATCTTTATTATACATTCTCTGTTACCTCTTGTCTGCTTTTTTGCTTATGTTCCCTGTAGATCGGTATGTATGTATACCTTTAAGAAGCTTTCCATGGGCTTATACATGTGTATAAATACTGAGCATGTGTGAGCCAGACTGACATTTTGTTGAAAGCTGTTGAGATGTAAGCAGGCATGTATGTAATGGTCTGTCAGTTAATCAGTCCGTTTATATTTTATGTTGCTGCTATCCATCCTGAGGTGTTTCTATATAATAGAGCATATAAATGAACTACCCCACCTGTTCTTCTTGAATAATAACATAGGATGAATGACATGGTGTCAGAATGGGATCCAGAAATCCAGAATTAAGACAAGAAGGTACTCAGTAATGTTGGAGGAATATAGAAGAATGGATTATCCCTACTGCATGTATAACTGGCCAAACAGGTCAGAAATTAATTTTGGATATCAAAACTTGCTTAAATGATTTCTTATTCGAAAAATATAAAATGAAGCACTCATAATGCTCAAAACGAATTTCTAGTTAAACAAAATGTCCAAAACTGTGGCATATTGATAAAAATAATTGAAATACTTACGAAAATGTTATAAATAATGTCCAAATCGCATAAAAATAAGGAAAACATTAATTAAACCTATTTGATATATCCAACGTATACAAAGTGTTTGCAAGTGTGTGCAGTATTACAGTACAGTTATTTCACAAAATACTGCCAGCATATTTTGCATAGTACAGTATTTTGAAGGGTTTACTGTGCATTTGAATGCCATTACAAATATTGGCTGTGTGTGTCTATATTTTCACTGTATTTGGGCGTCCACTTGTATTTGATAATAATATTGCAGAGAAGTGGACAGTGTTTGAGCAAGAGTACGATATTTTCATAGAGGCTGTATTTTCTGATAAAGATGCACATACAAAGGCATTTATTCTGCTTAATTTAGCTGGTTCAGAAGCCATAGAAAGAGAGTGTTCATTTGCATATGCAGCTGCTGTGTTTGCAGGGGAGGGGGAAAACCATCATATAGTAGTACCAGCTGAAACAAGGGAAGACTCCAAGTGCTTAAAACATAAATTTAGAGAAATATGTAACCCCCAAATGAATATTACAATAGAAAGGCACTTATTTTACACAACTTTTGCAGCATACATAACTGACTTGAGAAACAAAGCTAAAATGTGAAGATTTGGTGATTTAAGGGATAAGTTGATAAAAGACAGACTTGTGTGTGTATTAAAGATGATGCTATGAGAAAGATTTTGCTTCATGACAATAATTTAACTTTGAATAAGGCCGTTGAGATTTGTCAGATATATCAGCTCATAGAAAACCACAGAAATATGCTTATAAATGAGAAATGCAGGCTTCCACTATCTTATAGTATGCAGCACATGGTTAAAAGAAACAGGCCCAAGCACATGCCAGCAACTGTAAACCCTGTAACAGTCTCTGCAGCAAACTCAAAGCATGTTCCCTCACCAAGCCTCATAGTCAACCCAAAAGAGAAAAGTGCTTAGCTTTTGGTCAGCAATGCCACAGATGTAATAAGTGGAATCATTTCTAAAGGTTTCGTAAATCAAATAAGGGACATTCTTTTATTAAAAGAGAACATTCCAAGAGACAAGTTGAACAATTACAAAGCTGTGACCCTACTTTTTATGTTGACGGTGTGTCTGTGCTTAATGAAACAGTCAATGCAGTAGATTTATGGGCAAAGAATGAAGTATTTTGTACTGTTCAGATAAATGGAAGACCCATAGAGCTCGAAGTTGACACAGGTTCAAAATGCAATGTTAGTGCATGCAGAAACATTTGCTAGAGTATGTAACACAAACCAAATAGTGATTAGGATAAGTGACCTGCTGGTAAGACAAAACTTCAGTAATGCTCCACAAAACATCGAACAGAACAGCCAATGGTTCAGGAAGCCACAAATCAGAGTCCAAAGTGTAAAAAATATAACTGAAGCTTTATTCCATGAAACCACTACTTCATCAGACCATAAAATAACACACATTTCTCCTGTTTTTATCTGTTAAACAATTAAACCAATGACCAATAGTAGTTGTTCATCAATAATTATATTAAAATGCTATTCATGAAGTGCTGTTTAGAATGTGATGTATAAAACAAATAATTAATAACTAGAACATCCTATATGCGTATATGTAAATTAAATTTGATTTTAAATGCTCCAATGAGGAGATTGAATTTCTTGATATTAGAATATATAATGATGGTCTTGGCAATCTCTCAACTAGAATACATAGAAAGGAATGTCACACAAATGCAATATTACATAGGGGAAGTATGCATCCCCAGCATATATTTAGAAATGTTGTCAAGGGACAGACCTTGAGAATATCCAGGTTAACAGTTTAATGATGGCGAAATTGAACAGGAATTAGTGGACTTAAGAGAGAGGCTACAACAGAGGGGATATACGGATATAAATACAGAAGACACATTGCATAATGCGAAAGGCTGGAGGAAAGATGTAGGGAAACCCTATTTTTCATCCGATATAGTGGGAAACACTGAGAGACCTCAAACAGGGAAGGGGAAGGAACATGTACAGATACCGATGTACTTTACTAGGAATTCAAATATCATAACAAATACGATAAAAAAATTGGTCAGTTTTGACCTCCAATGCTGAGTTGAGGGACATAGTGTGGGATACACCTAATTTTCTTTTTAAGAACAAGAAATCCCTAAACAGAATGCTATGTTACCCCAGGGATAACAGAGAGGATGGCCCAGATATAATGGGCACGATGCCATGTAATAAATGTAATCAGTGTAAATATATAGACACCACCAACAGTTTCAAACACCCAGATACAGGAAGAATATTCTCATTTAAAGTTGCAGCAGACTGTAATACTGAAAATATAGTGCATTTGGCCATATGTAATGTCTGTTCAGCATATTATGTGGGGAAAACCAATAGGAGACTCAGATATAGGGTAAGGGAACATCTGAACAACATCAGGAAAGGTGCCTCCGCGAATGCATTGGCAAAGCATGTCAATATTGAAGGCCAGACACATGATTTCAGGTTTTTAGTTATTGAGTAAATATGTGAAAATGAGAGAGGGGGAGACCTACTTAATCAAACAGAAACCTTGGAAACAAGATGGATCATCAGGCTAAAGGCTGATAGGGGGAAGGGACTCAATTATAGAATTCCCCTGAGACCTGTCTTAAAGAATAGGAAACTTTATAAGTACAAAATAGGAAACTTTATAAGTAAATAATAGATGAACTTTTTTATACATAAACATTTTTTGTGATGAAATTGTTTAAATGAATTGTTCGATTTAAATAGGCATGCAATAGATTTTTTGCATTTATGCATATAGGATGTTATACTTATTATTTGTTTTATACATCACATTCTAAACAGCACTTCATGAAAAGGATTTTAATGTAATTATTGATGAACAACTACTATTGGTCATTGGTTTAATTGGTTAATAGATAAAACAGGAGAAATGTGTGTTATTTTATGGTCTAATGAAATAGTGGTTTCACTACGAAAGCGCTTACCTCTTGGAATAAAGCTTCAGTTATATTTTTTACACTTTGGACTCTGATTTGTGGCTTCCTGAACCATTGACTGTTCTGTTGGATGTTTTTTGAAGCATTAGCTAGAGTATGTGCTGGTGAGAAGCTTGAGCTGGCAAAGTGTGTGAAGCTTGTTGCTTATGGTGGTAGAGAAATTCAGACTGAAGGCTAAGTAGTGCTTTCATGTTACTCTGCTGGGAACGGCTATGACTTGCAATTTTACATAGTTAAAAGGCATGTACAGTTATTATTAGGCCTCAGAGACAGTTTGAAAAATGGGACTACTTTCATTTAATAAGGAAGACCATCATATAAGCTTGAAAGACCACTGTTCTAATTTCACCCAGTCTGTTTTCTCTACCTATGCTGATCTTTTTGAAGACAAACCAGGCAAACTCCCAGATGTGTACTCCATGAAGTTAGACCCTGAAGTCAACCCAGTTGTCAGACCAGACTGGAAAGTTCCAGCAGCTATGCAGATCAAAGTCAAAGCTGAGCTAGATAAAATGTTGCAACAAGGTGTGATTGGTCCAGTTAGTTCGTCTACCCCAACTGAACGGGTATCTTCCATGACAGTAGCTCATAAGAAAAGCTCAGATGATACCAGAATATGTATTGATCTGAGAGATTTGAACAAAGCACTGAAAAGAACTTGTCATCCAATACGTACAGTAATCAATGCCATTGTTTTTTTCTGTTTTGGATGCAGAGTTCATTTTGGGAAATTTTGCTTGACCAAAAATCTTCATTGCTAACCACTTTCAATACTCCTTTTTGCAGGTACAGATTTTTGAGAATGCCATTTGGAATACATTCTGCCAGTGAAGTCTTCCAGTGTGCCACAGAACAAATTTTTTCTAGGTATCCGTGTGCTATTAAAATAGATGATAGTCTAGTAAGAGGTGATGGTGAAACCGAGCATGACAGAAACCTCAAGAAAATTCTGGAAAGGGCACATGAAGTGAATCTTAAGCTGAATCATCTCAAGTGCAAGTTCAGGCTATGGGAAGCTACATATGTTCATCATTTATCCTTCCAAGCAAACTGCTGTTCACGAGATGCCAGCTCCAGTCAATGTTCAAGCCCTACAATGTTTTCTTGGCACGGTTAACTACCTAGGCAAGTTCATTCCAGAGTTAAGCCAACTTTCAGCACTGCTTAGAGAGCTGACACTCAAAGATGTATCTTGGTTTTGGTCAGAGCAACACCAGAGAGCATATTTTTATTTTATTTAACATTTGTTGACCGGGAATGTCCGACTAGGTTCCACAGAGCCTGTTTTCAGCGGAGGCCCGGGGAGAAATGCTCCAGATGCATGTCTTTGGAATATGATGTCCTGAAACAGAGGATTGCCAGTCCACCAACTCTCAGATACTATGATGTTCACAAACCAGTAACTCTTTCTTGTGATGCTTCAGAATTTGGTCTTGGTGCAGTCATTCTTCAAGAGGGTAGACCAGTAGCCTATCTGTCCACAACTCTAACCCAAACTGAAATGCAGTATGAGCAGATAGACAAAGAACTCTTAGCATTTGTGTTTGCATGGTCAAAGTTCCATGATTATATTTATGGTAGACCTATCCAGATTGAAACAGATCACCAGCCTCTAGTCACTATTTTGAGAAAGCCTATGCATAAACTCTAGCCAGATTGCAGCGCATGATGCTCAAATTGCAAAAGTATAATTTCATTCTTGTCTACATGAAAGATGAACTTCTTTATCTTGCTGATACTTTATCCATATTGCCCAGAAATACCACTGAACAGCATGAAAATGAGAAACTTGATTTTGGAGTCATGGAAGTGAGAAATTTTTCTTCCACACATATTGATGAGCTTAGAAGTCATACAGCCTCAAATACAATACTTCAGAAGCTCAACCACTTCATCAGTTGAAGATGGCCATCAAAGCAATCTTGTTTACCTCAAGTTCTGCAACCATATTTTCCTTACAGACATTAGATATTGCTTGACAAAGGTATCATCATGAAAGGTCCAAATGTGATTCTTCCAAAATCCTTGCAACGGGAGTATATTACCATCTTGCATCGTGGCCACCCAGAAACTGATTCTATCAAAAGAAGGTCGAGAGGTCTAGTATTTTGGCCTTCTATGTCATAGGACATTGAGAGAGTACTTTCATCTTGTTCTGTATGTAATAGTACTAAGCCACATCAACAGAAGGAACCACTGCAGGTTAACCAGATTCTGGAACTACCATGGTGAATAGTAGCTACAGACATTTTTGAATGGAATGGTCAACAGTGTTAGCAGACTCTTATTCAAACTGGTTCAAGACTGACCTACTTCGTAATCTGGCATCCACTACTTTCATTACTAAGTTGAAGCGTCATTTTGCAGTCCATGGTAGTCCGCACAAAGTTATTTCTGACAATGGTACACAGTTTACAAGTCAGCAGTTTAAGAGATTTGCTGAAGAGTGGGAGTCTATTCATGTTACGAGTACCTCTGAGTACCCGCAATCAAATGGTTTGGCAGAAAGTGCAGTTCAAAGTGCAAAACAGTTATTAGAGAAGTCAAAATGAGACAATAGTGATGTTTTCTTGAATTTCTTGAATCTCAGAAATATTCCTCATGATAAACATCTTGATTCACCTGCACAGACACTTCTGTCGAGACAACCCAGAATCACACTCCCAATTAATAGTACATTATTGGCTCCATGTGTTAAGAACAACAGAGCAGGGAAAGCCCATCTGTTAAAGAAGTGCTTATCCCAGAAGTCCTACTATGATAAGACCAGCAAACCTCTCAATCCATTATGAGAAGGGGGGATAGTGAGGATGCAGATGTCCAAAGGTTTTGATTGGATTGGAGTCATGGAAAGTGTACGTTCAGAGCTGAGATTGTACATTGTAGAATCACAAGGAGTAGAATTTAGATGGAACTGGAAGCATTTGGTACTGGTGTCCAAGCCAGTATTGCAGCATCTTGCCTGTGAAAAGACTGTAGATCTCAGAGTGAGTAATCCAGTGTTCCATTTCTGGAGGACATTCCAGCAAATATCCCTGTTCCTGAGAAGTTTCCCGTAACTCCTGAAACTGATTGTTCACCAATGACTGTCCCTTTTGCTAAACCCAGTCCTGATTGCTGTATCATTAGATCAGGTCACGTTTCCAGACCATGTTCTAGATACACTGCAAGCTGGACATAAACGTGTTTATTTCTCGGTGTCTGTATAATTGCATGTCTTTTTCAGATGTTATTTTATTGTGGGAAATTCACTAAAGAGGGAGGATGTAGATCATTACGTATGTATACCTTTGGGCTTGCACATGTGTATAAATACTGAGCACGTGCAAGCCAGACTACCATTTTGTAGAGAGCCGTTGAGATGTAAGCATGCGTGTATGTAATGGTCTGTCAGTTAAGCAGTTTGTTTATATTTTATGTTACTGCTATCCATCCTGAGGTGTTTCTATATAATAAGTCAAATAAACGAACTATCCCACCTGTTTGTTTTGAATCATAACATAGGACGAGCGACATCCCTAAATATTTCAACATAATTTTTAACCTATCTTGCAAGTTTGTTTGTTTGTGTCTTTCGGCTTTTCCCGGTTAGGGGTCGCCACAGCGGAACTCCGGTCCACTAATGATTGGCAGCTGATTTTTATGTACCGGCTTGCCAGACCTGATGCACAACCTTCAACGAAGGTAGGCCCATTCACGCATGTCTCCACGCAGAAGACGCTCTAGCTGAGAATCGAACCAGACAGCGTCTTACTGTGAGGCGACAACACTACTATCTTGCAAGTTTGTAATGTGTGCAATTGCATTTTAAATGCATTTTTCCTCTCACCAGGTTTCTTTCTATGCCCAGGAAGCTTTAGGGATGACTATCAACAGCAGCTCAAATGGATAAATCCTTCTGAGGTTTAGGGCACTTGTCTTACAGCAAAAAGGTGGCAGGGTAGTAACCAATCCCACTTCTCACCATTCAAACCTTTCAACAATCCCTATTTTGTAGAAATGTTCCTATTTTCAGGACTGATTTACCCTTGCATAGTATGATCCTATTTTTGGAGATAATGTCCCTATTTACATTTACCCCTTCACACAATTTTCTGAATTCCCCCTTATCATATATGATGCTTGAAGATTTCTAGTTCACAGAAAATGGGGGTCTATATTAGATCAGCTAATGCTTAAAAAAGCGAATGCTGATTGATCGACCTTATGTAAGTGAAGGCTTACAATCTTGAACTATTATATCAGCGATTTTTTTTCCTAGAGAAAAGAATCGCTGATCCAAACACATACACACAACACAAGCACATCAAACAAACAGAAATCACACACATACACCTAAAATCTGACACCTAACCCTACACTAAACTATGCACACACCACTAACTATCCACTTACCTTAACCCAAACCCTAACCCTAAGGTCTGTCACTATCGCACACTCACCACACCCGCTCCCTAACCCTAACTCACTTAAATCCGACCTAACCCTCATGTCCACACAATCGCACACATACCTAACCTGAGCCCTAACCCTAACTCACCTAACCCACCCTAACACTCACATCCACACAATCACACACTTACCTGAATCTGACCCTTACTTTCCACCACAACACTGAAAATACTAAAGCAACAGAAACGGACAACTGAATTCTTTCCCTAGGAAAAAATTTGAGTTTCTGTTGCTTCGATATTTCTAACTTTCGCTAAAATAAGGTCGATCAATCAGCATTCGCTGATCTAATATAGACCCGAAAATGGCATTACTTGACCAACATATGAGTGGCAGCAATTTAAAGAAAGAGGACAATCATGTTATAACTCCCTTTTTCTGAGAAATAACTAAAAAATAAATAAATTACCTGGTCTGATAGAATTTTGTGATATTGTTCATTAAAGCCAAGAGATTTTACAATGTGCCTGATATTGATATGTGCTTATATTTTTTTCTATCATTTTGTTACTTTGTTTTTTTTTAAACATATTTCTGTGTAGTACCCCACATTCCCAGTAGTGTAGCTTGGGTGGGTGAGAGGGGCAACTGCCTTGGGTGCAAAGTGTTGGGGAGGCGTGATCTGCTGATCTGGATCTCTCTTTAATGCAATACCATCTTGCATTTGTGGTCCATGTGTGGTCTAAACTGTAATAACTGCTTACTCCATTGTAGCAAGCAGTTTGCTACAGTTCAAAAGTTAAAAAAAAGTAATTCTCTTTTATTAAACCTGAGCTCTGTAGCACTCCATGCAGGTAGGGTAGGGTACAAAGTATTGCAAATGTTTTCTACCTTTGTACCAAGCATTTTACAACAGTTTAAAAGAAGAATTTTTTTAACAAAAACATGCGAGTAGTAGTGCTCCTTGCAGGCAAGGTATAAACCAGTGATGGCGAACCTTTTGGGCTTGGCATGTCAAAATCTCCTGGCACAAAATAATTCAGTGTGCTTCACATGAGCAAAACGTTGTGGCGTGTGTCACCTTTGACATTCATGTCATAGGTTTGCCATCACTGGTATAAACAGTAGCAACTGCTTGCTAATGTTTAAAAGAATAAATTATTATTTTTTTTTAAATAAAATATGTGCAAGGAGGTTCGGGGCAGGGCAAAGAAACAGAACCTGAATGGCGCAAGCTGGGGGGGGGGGGGTCATGCCAGTAAAAGGAATCGCTGTTTTTTTTTCTTTTACTCTTTAATGGGGAGACATATGTCTAACTGTAATAAGCTGCTTATTGCAGTGAAGTTTTTTTTTGCTACAGTAAACTTTTTTTATTGCTGTTGCTCTTCAATGGCAGAGCTGAGAGGCTTGGATCTAACTGTAATAAGCTGGTCGCTATATTATAGTGAAGTGCTTTTTCTCTTCCTTTTTTTTGTTGCTTTTCAATGGAAGAGCTTGAAGGGGGTGCATTGCTCTAACTGTAAGTGAAGTACTTTTTTTTCTGCTCCTCAATTAAAGAGCTGAGGGGGTGGGGCACTGGTTCATGGTACCAGTACAAGGTGCTGGTTGAGCCAGCTGCACTTCTGCACATTCCTACTGGATGTTCCAATTTTTCAAGGGGCTTTGTTCTTATTTTCAATGTTCGCGAGTTGAGAGGTATGTCACCATTTTGTTCTATGACCTTCTTTAACACTGACTTCATTAAAGAGCTCCACTAACATCAATTTGACAGGGGTGCGCTGAAGTTCTCAATAGGTTTACTTTAAACCACTGGCAAAACTGTTGCATTACCCTGTACATAAATTGAGTTAATTGTCTTTGAGAATTACTTTGGGCATTATTGGTTCTTTCCTATCAGTTTCTGCACTGACTTCTTTTACTAACTTAACTGTGTTTTTTTCTGGTAAGACTTACTAATGAGTTCCTGATAATACACAGTTTCTCCTATTCCTTCCAACCAACCAAATCTGATTCTAGTTCCTTTATAAATGTTTACACTTTCCCTTTATCAGGCTTGTGTGTTTTTATCAGTGCATCAGGCTGCTTTTCTCCTCTTCCCATTTTTTACTATGGGTATGTTCTAACTACAGGGTATCTAACAGCACCCCCCCCCCACCACCTTTCATAGTGCCTTGATATAAGGGAAGTCTTTGTCAATTAAGACATCATTTGTTAAATTAGTTACCAAATGTATTTATTTATTTAACCTTTGTTGACTGGGTTAGCCCCACTAGGTTAGTAGTCTCTTTTCAGGGGAGATCCAAGGTGGTAATTATACTACTAGGGGAAATTTGGCCAGGACATCAGGGAACTTCACCTACACTTTTTGATAGTTGTCATAGGATCTTTTACATCAACCTGAGCTACCACCAACTCATGCCTTGTGATGGTTCCTCGGTTTATTATCTCATCGGAAAGCTAAAGAATGTAGGCATTAGTATTTTAAATTTGTTTGAGTCCCATTTTGATGTAATAGTCCACCAATGAGAAGGAAATACTGGAATTCTAAAATGAACAATTCAAGCTGGTATAAATTTGCAAGAAATTATGCCACACAAGTCTAGTAGAGTTCCTTCACTGGATAACAATGGTATTAAATTAGAAGAGAGGTTTGAGTGTGGCACATTTAGTCTTCTATAAGGTGTCTGATACAGTAAAATAAAACTGGCTATTGAACAATCTGAAAGCCTTAGAGAACTTCAATTGATGGCAGCGAGCTGAGAGCAGGATAAATGAGGAGCACTGGTACGGGATAGTTTTTTATAAATCAAGTGTGCTAATAAAAATATATATATCTTGTCCTAATGTGTGGCATAAATAAGCAACCAGTTTATTTGTGGGAGAAAATGGAGATAAACATTTTGTTAAGAAATCACTGGCAAAAGACCTGAAACAGACCTTTGAAATGCAACTGATATTGACCAAGGCCCTTCTAAAGGGAGTGGAGAAACAAGCATCATCATCATCATCATCATCAATATAAGTGGTCTATGCTAAGATTCTAAGCATCATCATCCTCCGTATAAGTGGTCTATGTTAAGATTCTGCAGGTATTTATAGGCATGTTTGTTTACACTGGAGGAGCATATGAGGTTATGAAAATGAAGGAGAACCAAGTACAACAATAAAATGAAAGTATAGATACTGCTGTAACAGGCTGCAAGACAACATTGAGGGATACTGAACTATGGAATGAGTTTCTTTTTCAGGCAAGTCATGCACTTTGCTAATGTTCGACAATTTGTGAAATGGAAAAAAATGGCCAAATGGCCATATGTTTAAGGTGCCTGACGGTACCAAGGGACAGTACATGTTCTTAGTTCTATAGCAGTGGATGGATGCACAAACACCCTGCACCAATTCACTTACAGAATCCCCACAGATCTTTGTCTGCAAAGTGCACATCACTGAGGAAGAAGACAGGGTCATTTTTGTGCAATTTGTGTCAGGGAGAAGGAGGCTATTCTAAGAGCAGCTTGGATTTCCTCACTATGTAACTCTCCCTAGATCATAATTACTCAAAGATGAAAACAGAGAAGAAGAAAGCAATTAAACCCCTATAGTAAGCACTTAAAAATGGGGTATAAAATACCCCATTAGATATCTCTGTATCCTAAGGACAGAGAAACAATCAGGAGTGATAGAGTATCCAGAGCCCAAGCAGTCATTTGAGATACTTTAAAAATGAAGGACTGTTTCCAGCATTTGCTAGGATGAAGTATACAATCACATCAGTGTCCAAACAACTGGCCTCACTCCTTTACAGAGCCATTACTTCTGAAGGTCCAGTAGAAGATAAATGATGTCTGCATAGAAGGATATAAATACGGACAAAGTGAGTGGGATATTAGGTTGTACTTCTAAAGTTGTAGATAGTAATGCCTAAAGGAAGATATTTATATCTAGGTTTAATTTATCCACGTCTTTTGGGTTTCTAATACCATGACAGGAATGGACCCCATTCCTAAGTCAAAGTATGATTAAAGTTCATGAGAGTAATATTGTTTTAGTCTTTGATGTCAGTCAGTAATGCTCTTCACAGCACCCGCAGAGTGCCCAGTAATGACTTCTTCTGCAGTTCACACAGAGTTATGTGTATTGGTAACTTATCTAAATAAGACTGAAATTTTTATGAGACCCATTGATCCTACTACTATTGGAGATATTTGGGGATCCTTCCACATCACCCTCATTTCTGCCTGAAAATACTGGTATTTTATGACTTTGTGTCTCTCTGTACATAAGACACTGTAATCACTGGGTGTGGCAATTTCAATGATCAATGCTACTTTTGTCTTTTTTTCATGGGCTGTTGTTTTTCTTGCATCTATTTTTTTGAACTGTTGGTAATGTGTGATCCCATGTGATATAAACTTCAACATTCTCTATAATACTTTGTGGCTCATGTTTCAAGTGCTTCTCGGCTACTTCAGTATTGCAATGTTTGCACAATCCCCAATGCAACAGCCTTGCCACATTATTGTGCGTTTCAGTGCACAGGCCCATTGCCATTGGTATATCACACCCAGCAACAAGATGTGTGACTGTTTCCAGTTCTGTTTTACAGAACCTGCATTTGTCTCTTTCACCCACATGTTCAAAGGACTTTCTAAACCATTGTGTAGGTAGTCCACTATCCTGGTCCACTAATATTAATCTTTCATCGCTTGCTTTAAATTCACCTCTACTTAACCATTCCTGCATCAGATTCTGAACGATATGAGGTCATTCCAGGAGTTTTCTGTACTTGCAGCTATATTTATGCCTTTTCCATATTTATTGCCTTCCCATCTGATCCTTCTCGTTATATTCTTTCTTCTACTTTTTGGCACATTCAGTTGCTGCCTAATATTTGTCTACTTCTGGTTTGGTTTCCATTCCCACTTCACACAGATATGCTTCTGCTAAACTTATCAGGGAAGTCACCTTAGATTTGTTCTCTTCATGTTTCAAAACTTTCACTATGTTTGATTCTGGTTGAGGTCAGCAGATATGTATGCAGTATTACAATTGCAGATCTATACATGTAATCAGTTTTGAGGAGGCCCGTACCTCCTTCAGAACGAGGAATATATAATTTTGGTATACATTGATTTTTTTTTTATATCATTTGATAAGTGTGAAGCATTTTTCTTGTTTTCCTGTCTAACTGATCCAATACCTTTTGGGGCCAGTTAATCACCCCAAAACTGTAAGTTAGAATAGGAACACGTTGGTTTATAGCCTGGACTGTGTTCCTAAATGTCAGAGCTAATTTCAGTATTAATTTTACTCTTCTAAAATGTTCCTTACTGAGTTTTGTTTGCATTTGTTCACGTTTAATTGTTGATCTTCATAAATTCCTAAATATTTATACACTCCATCCTGCTTAAGTTCCTTTATATCACATTCCTGTCCCAGACTGATGGTTTCTTGATGATCCAGCTTTCCTGCTTTAAATGCTTCTTTTGCATATTTATCAAGACAAATTGACATTCTTATATCATCTGTGAAAGTTTTGACCACTTGCAGTTGTGCTTTCAGCTCCTCATCTGATGAACTATGCAGTTTTAAATCATTCACAAAAAAAATGAGAGGTGTTTACAATTTGTTGTTTTCTGGGAGCCAAGTTGTAACCATGACCTAATTTGTTAAGTAGACACATTAATGGGTTAAAGCAAGACAAAAGAGCAGCAGTGACAAAGAGTCACCATGGAATATCCACTTTTGAAATGTGAATTATTCTCCAGGAGATAATAATTCATCCTGTATCATGACTTAGCTGCAAAGTGGTTTGCCACTGTTTCATGGTGACTCACTATAATTGATCAATGAAGAGTGCATCTTGTACATCTGTAAGCACTCCTTTATCCATGAACATGGAATGCTGTTATATGCGCTTTTGTAATCTATCTGTGCCATACTTAGATTTCGCCCTTTTACAATTCTCCATTATGACTTAGTTTAACAACAAATGATCCCTTGTTCCATATGACTTTCTTTTGTTACCCTTCTGTTCTATTTCCACAATTGAGTTTTCTTCTAAATAACTATAAACTCTGTTTGTATTAATACCAGTATATAGTTTATATGTTGTTGGAATGCACGTCATTGCTCTATACTTTTTAGGATAGCTTGCAGGTTCAGTCTTAAGGAAGAGTATTGTTTTTCCTGTTGTTTACCAGGCTGGTGTCTGTTTGGATTGTGCACATAAGTTGTTCTTACTCAGAGCTAAATCTTCGTGTAAAGATGTTAATAATTTTAGCCAGAAGTTAGGTACTCCATCTGGGCCTGGGGCATTCCAGTTAGGAGCTTTTCTTAATTTTGTTTCAATTTCTCTGGCTGTTACTTCATCCCATTTCAGATCCTGTACATTTGAACTTCTTACTGTTTCCTTTACTTCTTCTATCCATTCAGCATATTTGTTTTGTTCCACAGGGTCTTCATAGATATTTCTCCAAAATGTGTCTATTTCTTCTTTTTTGTTGGTGTTTCTATTCTTTTTGCTTTGTTTCCCAATTCTCTATAAAGATTTTTGGGGTCATCAATGAATTGCTTATTTTGTACTTTTCATTTATATGTATCTACATATCTTCTAACTTTTTCTGCCTGTGTTGATATATTTAATTTATTATTTGCAATAGTGTACAGTAGATCCTGGGCTCTTCTGATACTGAGTATTGCTTTTATCACATCTATCTTGCTAAGTATTGTTGTTGAACTGTTCCATCTTATATAGACTTCTAACAGTGACATTTCTTGTCTTAATTGTTTTGTTGTTTTTTCTATTTGATGCTTCCATGATGGCATTCGATTTCTTCCCCTCCTTTCCATATCTTATCTTCTATTTGTTTAACTTCTACTTTACTAATCTTCTGTTCTACATTCCCCTTTGTGATCTTATTTTTTGTATTGTGAAATTTTCCATATCTGAATGCCTCTATTTCTCTTCAGATATCTTTGGAGCTGCTTTTTTGTATTGATTAGTTTGGCTTTCTCCTTTCCATAAATATTGCACCATATCAGATCTCTCTTTATTTCCCTTGTCCATGTTTCTTTGTTATACCTTTGAAAAATCACTAGGTTTTGTTCTTTATATTTTCACACTTCCTCATTCACTTCTTTTTCCAAATGGTCCAAAGTTTCCTGGTCTATATAATGTTTTTTCCTGGATCTGTTGTATTAATAAACACAAATTTGCATTTGAAGATTTTGACAGTTTTTCTTGTGCAAATATTGTTTCTTTTTTTCTAATTTCTCTCTTAATCTTTTTGAAGTATCTTCTAAGTGGAAATTCTGACCTTCTTGCATAACAGTAATACATAACTTCTTTCTTATCCTCAATAATCTACTTTATCATCTTTATGGCTCTTTTTTGACCTGTCAGTTTTTGTGCTTTTTGTGAACTACTACTTCCTTCTACAACAGGGGGCCATTTGCCCCCCCCCCCCCGGGGTCTGGCCTGGTCCTATTTTAGGAATGTTTTTGTATTTTGAGGATGCTACACTGTCATTTTTCCAGTCCTGGGACCAGTGCACCTACAAGGATTGGACACTTTTTTATCCTTGGACTTGTGCACCCATCTGTCTTTTATATTTTCTAACCTCCTTCTGCCTATGATACATGTTGTATAAAATACAGTCTATATATCAGTGTCGTCTGGTGAGAATTTGTAAAAACAAGGTTCACTTCACGAAGGCACTCACTAAGACTTGAGGATGAATTCAGTTCCAGCAATATTACCCTGCTTTGCTTGTTGATTTTATCATCTCTACGTCTGGACTCTATTTCAAAGTGTCTTTGAGAAGACAGTTACATATTGCACCATAATGGCTGCATTTATATTTAAGTTAAATACTGTTACTGGTATTATTGGTATGTGTTTTGAAAGCAATATTACCTATAAATTGTAGAAAGTATGATATGCCATATGATGGGCAAGGGGCTTGCTGGAATTATTTGTTAAAGACACTACTACATGCTTTATAAGTTTTAGGAAAGAGTTATTCCTGGATGCATACTACAGAATCCATGTTTCTAACTGGGCCAAAGCGGGCTCTAGAGTCATGTATAATTGGGACCCTTTCATGGCTGGCCCTCAGATCTCAGAAAGCAAAGGGGATATCATTGAGGCTTGGTCACGCAAAAGAAGAATACATGGGGAATGCTCCCGAGTGAGTTGTCTGAAGGTTAAACATTCGATGAAGATAAGAAAATTGAATGCAGTCATGTTAGTTGAGGTGGCTAGTGGGCACAAAAGAGAAGGTTATAATATAGCTCTTAAAATGAAAGCTTTCACATTTGTGAGACGTAATATAAGTAATATACATTTCATGTAATTTATGAATACCTTTTGAGTGAGAAGAATTTCTAACTGTAAGCATAATTCTTTTGTTCCTTAAGGCTAGTTCTTGGGGAAGAAATGGAAGCGATTAACAAGGATGGAGATCCTGCTTGCTGTATTTTGTGGGCCACTATTAAAGGACCATTACATCAACAGTTAAGAAAGGAGATGATCTGCATTTTGGCCCAAAAATAGGGACAGTTGGTATGTCTTCAAGATTTCTTGGGATTCTTATGTAGCATCAACAAATTGAGATAAAAGGAGAAGGGAATGTGTCAGTTGCTCTCTAGGCTGATCCAGGATTCAGACAATCGTAATAAAGAAACTGGCGATTCTATTGAAAAAATTATGGACCTTTTAAGCCCTATCACCAAAGGCAAGCAGAAGCCTGACATATAGACTGTGGAAGAATGTACTAGGAAATCTTTTAGCAGAGGATGAACATCTGCTCAGTGGAATAAAGCTGTATGTTGGGAGGGAAATCCTGGAGGCCTGGCATAACCACATCACCAAACTATCAGGTTTCTATATGGGTACTCAGACACTGGTATGCAAGCTCCTTAATGGTTGTACACTTTGCCAGGTACCCTTGGAAGAATTGCAAGTACTAGCTTCCCCAATGAAAGTGGATAAAACTCTGAAGGCAAATAAGTCTCCAGAATCAGATGTGATGCCAGCAGGGTTGTACGTATATGCAGGGAATGGTGTGTTGCAGGACCTGTAAGCAACATTCAGTGTGGCTTAGGGATAACAAGGATTTCCCTGCTCATGGATTCATGCAGCAGGGGTGATGTTCCTTAAACCCAACTCCATTTGAAGGCATCATTAAATAGGCCATCTCCATGCTTGAACTGGATCATAAAATAGTAGGTGACATGTAGTTCATTCATATGGTTCAAAAGATGTTGAAGGATTTGGTTAACCCTCATCATCATGTTTTCATAAAGATGAAGCATGCCTTTCATAATGTCAGGAGATCTGTAGTATATATATTTTTTAATATCGCCTTACCTTGGATGTCTGTCACTCATCAGCCCCCCTCCCAGCCATTCATTGCCATCACCAGCGTGACAGTTAATTGAGATGGCCTGTCATTCAGGCAGCCACCAAGGGTGGCTCATAATTTTTGTATGCTGCTCTATCCACCCCCCCCCCCCCCACACACACACACACTCTCATTGAAGTGCTAAGAAGAGGAAGGGAAATGCACTGGGCTACAGTGAAGGATGTTCTCTCATTTCTCCAAGGGGCATTTCCTCTGAGGCAGCTCCACCACCTCCCCTTGAAGCATGGAAATCACATTACCTAGTGTGTCCCTGAGTGTGCACATATCTCTCCACCTTGCAGAGATGACTGGACCAGTCCCTTCATTCCTCCACTTCCCTGTCTGCCCCCCCATGCTGAGCCCACTAATAGACCCCTTGTCACTTGAGTCATAGTCAGGACTTCTTTGTCTGTGCCATGGGGCCAGGCTAGGAGGACTCTATTACTGCTGGAACGTGCATAATAGATGCTGACCAGAATCTGGCTGACTCAAGTGAGATTATTTATAATTAATTGGTAGCTTAAAGTTTAGATTTATGAAATGTCAGGTTAAAATGAAACAGAATATTGACAAGGAGGAATGGCATTTCAGAAACAATGGGTGACAACAGCTAAGGGGCCCAATGGGAATATAATTCAAGACAATTCAAGCACAAGTCGCCTGCATCAGGAGCCTTTATTAAAACATCATAAAAAGGTCTAGCACCTCAAATAAAGCCATCAAGGAATGTGAATATTGGTGTAAAACTGGCATTTAAAAAAGTTACATGGTTATGACACTAGTGTACAATTATCCAATCCTCCTTGATCCGGTAGCTGCCTGAATTAAACCTTTAGGTTTCGGTGTACCATAATAACAGATTCATTATATAGTGACATTAGATTGTAAACCACTTACGTTATTAATTATACTTTGTAAGATGTTAACTCATAGGAGGGTAACAGCATTTGCATCATATCTCTTAAAATTTAGTACAACTGGATTGTCTTTCTGTTATGCATATCCATAATGTGTTCATGTATTCTTATCCAAATTTCCATTTAGTTTTACCTATGTAATATAAGCTATCTGAACAAAACTGGACATAAATCACAGCTAAAGTGTCCTCTGCTTTCAAATCTCACTCCATTTATATATTTGACCTGACATACATATTTGCAAATATTACAATGTTTACAAGAAAAAAAATGCCATATAGCTGAATATTTGTTAGACTGACAGAAGTGTGACTTCTCTTAAATTATGTACATCACTCAGATTTTATTCTGCTGTAAGAAATAACTAGCTTTGTACATGAATAAGAGTTAAAAATGACATGGTAACATAATTTCACAGTATTTATGTAAATGGATAACCAGATTATATTTGGTAACAAAAGATTCCACTCCCACAAGTTCTCATCCCAGAGAATACTGATGTATGTTTGGTCACTGAGGCATGGTTTAAAGCTGCAGAGAGCACACTGACAGTGCAAGGCTATACTTGCTTCCACAAATTAAGACCAGCTACTACATAGACAGGCACTAAAGCTGGAGATGTCTTGATTTACATCAAAAATAAATATACCTCAAGGCTGGTCAGACAGAACAATGCACTTGACCTTTTCCACATTCAAATCACCATAGGCAAAATCCCATACAACTTTCTTTCAAGCTATAGATCCCCCTCTGTGACTCAGGAAACTCATAACATGTATTTAAACCTATTGGAAGCACTCTCCAAAGTCAAGAACACAGCATCCATGGGACCAGACAACATCCCCGGCTGCATACTGCACGAACTACATAATGAACTGGCACCCCACCTAAGTACCATGTTCAATCATAGCCTCACCTCAGGCTATGTGCCTAGTGAATGGCACACAGTGATGGTTATCCCACTCCACAAAGGCGGTGCCACCACAGACCCTAGAAACTACCGCCCCATTAGCCTGACGAGCCTGGTCTGCAAGCCCATGGAACATATCATCTTGGAGCTTATAAACAAAGACATAGCTAACCTATAAACCTTGGACCCCACTCAGTTTGGGTTTGTAAAAGGTAGATCATGTCTACTAAACCTGATTGACTTCTTTGAAGCAGTCACTAGAGCCATAGATGAGGGCAAGGTAGTGCACACAGCCTATCTTGACCTCGCCAAGGCTTTCGATACCATTCCCCACTCTGGAATTATAGATAAACTCACTAAACTGGGCATAAATCCCTATGTCACAAGATGGGTGGCCAACTGGCTCACTGACAGAACCCCCACAGCAAAAGTAGCCGACTGCAAGTCCGACTTCAGACCAGTGACGAGTGGAGTATCACAGGGTTCAGTCCTAGGTCCTCTCCTGTCTGGCATCTACTTCTCTGAAGTGCAGGCCAACCCAGAAGGTCTTTGGCTAACAAAGTTCGCAGATAACTGCAAACTGGGAGCCATAATAGAATCATCTAATGATGTAGACATTCTACAAAAGGGCCTCACAGAGACAGCTGCTTGGTGTCAAAGTCATGGCCTCAAGCTCAATGCCAAGAAGTGCATTGTCATCCCCTTTGAGAAAAACTCAGTACCCATGAACTACCACATAGGTGGTAGCTCACTAAATACTGAAAGTGTGATAAGAGACCTCGGGACACAGGAAGACAGTAGTCTCTCCTTTGATAACCACATCGCCATAGTAGTCAGAAAATCCTTCTATATGGCACACCTCATCACAAAAGGGTTCTCCTCTAGAAAAAAGGAGGTCATTGTTCCTCTCTACTCATCCCTCATCAGACCCATTATAGAGTACAATGCCCCATTTGGCATGTATCTCACAAGACACCTACAACAATTGGAAAGGTCGCAGAAATACCGCACTAAGAGGATTAGTGGCCTCAAACAGATGCCATACGCACACCATCTCAAAAAACTCCAGCTCTACTCTGTCGCATATAACCTACTCAGAGGTGATCTCTGCCTAACATACAAAGCTATGTCAAACCCAGAGCTGCTGGACATGCTACATTTAAAGAAATCCCAATCTCTCTGAACCACATGCTCCAGGGACCTAAAATTTGTCACCACAATAAAGAGAACATGTTGGAGGGATAGATTCCTGCCTCAGAGAATTCCCAAACTCTGAAACAAACTACCCATTCATGTCAAGCAAAGCTCCTCATTGGCCTTCTTTAAGAAAAATCTTGACAACTGGATGAGAAATAGAAAATATACCCCGGGGATCACTTCTGTGGCACTGCTTGACAGGTGCACAAGAAAATAATTTTCTTGGGTGGCAAAAGCCAGGGAACCTTTTTGGCTAGGCTTATATGGGCCCCAAGGGCTGATAGTCTAGTACCTACCTATAAACCTATGAACTCACCATCCAGGCCAATACACTAATCATGGGTGACTTTAATTACCCCACTGTTAACTGGGAATTATATATGACACCAAATGTACAAGCATAGTGATTCCTGGATTTTGTAAACACAAAATCCCTGGACCAGATTGTTAATACACTGCTCAGGGGATCAAACATATTGGAAATGGTCCTAACTAATATGCAAGAGTGCTGCACATCCCCTAGTGTAATGTCTTCTCTGCTAAGGTCAGACCACAAAATGGTCTCCTTTGAAATAAAAATAAAACCTGTAATCCCAGCTAACCATGGAATTTTCACAAACTACTCTAGGGCTACCTTACTATTATTAATTGATAACCTGGTAAAATTTTAAGCTATCATAAACCCCGAGAAAACTGCTACTTATGTGGAACTCTTCACAGAAACCCTGTACAAGCATGATATTAGCTGCATAGAGGCACAGGAAGAAGTACAGAATTAACTCAAAAACAAGCCACCCTGGTGGAATCACAACATCAATAGAATGAAGAAGGAAGAAAATCATGTCAAAAATTAGGAGGTGCAGCACCCAGCAGGATACAAGCACTCTCATCAAACTAAACAAACAAATAAGAGACCAGATGAAATCTACCAAGGCCAAATGTGAGCTAAATTTGGCTTCCCAAGCATTCTTTAGCTATAGGGTCATCACTCTCATCTCATCCTCATCATGGACCAATTGATTGAGTACAATGCCCTATCTGATGGAATATGTCAGCACTGAACTTGCAGCAGCTGGAGACTCACCAAAGTTCACCAAAAAAAGGATAAAGGTCTCAAACATCTCCTGCTGCTGTTGCCCGACTGAACTCAGCTGCCTCTATTGCGCCTTGCTCGCTTGCTCAGTGACCCTACCTGCTAACATACAAGCAGCCAGATTTCAAATGAATGATCTTCACCTCAAAAAAAAAATAGATCCGTCAGAGCCACAAGGGCGGGAAAGGCTTAGACGGAAACCACGAGGATTAATAGCTGTAGGATAGAGTCATCACCCAAAGACTCCCTATGCTGTGATAAAAAAAGTATAGGATGTGAGGCAGAGGCACCGCTGGCCTGAGAGAAGAGAAATCTTGATGGATGGATGGGCGATAGATATATACCCCAGGGATTACTCAGTGTCACTGCGACAGAGGCAGAGCACAAAAATATGGGGTATTCCCCCCCCATAAAGGTGGGCGGTGCCACAAAAAAAAAAGGGGGGGGCTTGTAAATGCCCTCGGGCAGATAGCCTAGTATGAACCTATGAACCTATGAACCTATGTCTGCAACCTGAAAGGCAATACACAATTGTGTATAGAGCTCATTGTTACTGGAGCCATCCATACTGAACCAGAAGGTATAGCAAACCTACTAGCCAACAAATTCAGCTCCAACTTTGCCCCTCTCTCCACTTCAATCTTCCTTCAGGAAATACCATCAAATATTGCTTTCCTTGCTATAAATAGGGGACATGTCCTTAATGCTTTCTATAAGGCCAAGAACACTGCATCAATGAGCTCAGACAATATCCCATGATGCATTCTAAATAGCATGAAACATGACCAATCAGGTCCTCTGGAATTGCTATTTAACTGTAGCCTCCAAACAGGCTTCAAGCCTCACAAATGGAGAACAGCAAATATAATCCCTCTGCACAAAGGGGGGGGGGCATATACAGACCCATAAATCTCACTAGTCACATATACAAAGCCATGGAAAGTATTGTCATAGAAATGATCAGTAATGAAATATGAAACCTCTGGACACTGTACCCAATCTAATTTAGTTTTGTCAAGGGTAGGTCAATACCTAGTGAACCTGGTGGACTTCTTTGAGAAGGTCACCAAAGCAATGAATGAGGGCAAAGCAGTTCACAATGCCTACCTTGACCTGGGCAAGGAGTTTTATGAAATATACCACTTCAGCAGTGTTGATAAACACAGAAGGTCAGGTATAAACCCTTATGTCTCCCAGTGGATAGCCAGCTACCTCACATACAAGACCCAGTAAGTTAGAACTGGGGAGTCCACCTTTACAAAGTGACCAGTCACGGGCGGAGTCTCTCAGGGAACAGTCCTGGGAGTGCTCCTTTTTGCATTTACTTCTCTGAAATCAAAGCCAATGTCAATGGCCTATGGCTGACTAAATCTGAAAATGATTATAAATTAGGAGCAGTCAGATAATCCCACACTGACACAAATGTTCTCCATGAAGGGCTGACACAGACAAATAACTGGTGTCCAAGCCATGGACTAAAACTAAATGCCAAGAAATGTATAATAGTATCCTTTGGGAAGTCACCCAGCCCTGTAACTCTCATATTGACAACACACACCTAAGTGCTGACCCAGTAGTCAGGGACTTGGAGACACACATGAGCAGTAATCTAGCCTTTGATCATCATGTGTCTACAGTAGTGAGAAAATCATTCTATGTTATGCAACTTATAAACAAAGGTATGACATCTAGGTCCAAGAAAGTTGTCATTCCACTGTATTTGGCATTCATCAGTGCTATCTTTGAGTACAGTGCCCCTTTTGGTATGTACCTAACCAGGCACATCCAACAATTGGAATGCTCACAGAGGTTCCTCACTAAAATAATAGAGGGTGTAAATAACACATCCTATGGAGACCACCTCAAGGCCCTATCCAAGTATTCTGTTTCCTACACACTGTTGAGGGGAGATTTATACCTGGTATACAGGGCATTGTCAGACCCCATTCTGGTGGACCTCCTGCATATCCACAAAACAAACAGTACCAGAATTACCCATTCTAAATACTTAAACCTTGCCTGTGATATAAATAGGACCTGATGGAGAGACAGTATGTGTCCGAGAGACTACCCCTTCTCTGGGACAGGCATCCATGTGAAGCAGAGTTCACCCCTAACCCAATTCAGGTGTAACTTGGACAATTGGATGGGGGACAGGAAATTCATCCATGGTTTGGCACATATGTCTCTAATGGACACAGGCAACCTGTAACTGGTTCATCTCCCAGGCCACTGTTTGTAAATGTTTCATCTCCTTGCTTTCACTTATCAAGGTTACAAAAACTTGTCAGAGGTTTAGTATGCATGGCTAGGCTTAAAAAGACCCTTTCAGTGTTAGCCTAGTAAACACCTATGAACAAAATAAATAATTTCTCTGTTAATCTGGTTATATGACACATTATAAAATCCTTTGACACATAATTTCCCTTTGTCATAGTCAATAATTGTCACCTATTTTTATTTACGTTTCTCTAATAGGTCCTTTCTGCTATTGTTTTATCACAGCCTTTTTGTTAGAAACATCTTAAGTTATATTATTAGCCTCAGTTAAGACATTCTGTCCACTTACTGCATGCTCATTTAGCTTATAAGTATTCACCACCAGGTAAAAGCATTTATATACTGTTGTTGCTGTTGTTGTGTCTTTCGGCTTTTCCCAGTTAGGGGTCACCACAGCGGAACTCCGGTCCGCTAATGATTGGCAGTAGATTTTTTTTATGTGCCGAGTTGCCAGCCCTGATGCACAACCTTCAATGAAGGTACGCCCATTCACGCATGTCTCCACACAGAAGATGCTCTAGCTGAGAATCGAACAGGACAATGTCTTACTGTGAGACGACAATGCTACCGCAGCACCACCACCGCAGTTCCAAAAGCATTTATATACTGTATGTTGGTTTATTATATGTGTCGAGTGACAGCTTGCAGCATGAAGGCAAGTCATGTTAGATATACGCTTTCTGTATAATGCAGTGATTGTGTGATGATAACCCCTCTAAGGAACAACTCTAAATAATTTGTATTTTTTCAGTTATATTAGTAGCACTGAAACCAATCTTAGTATGTAGTGTGATAAAAATACATCATCCTCTTGCACATCACCTTGACAAATAAATAAGAGATCATCTCTAAAGTGGAAATAATATAAAACATTATTTAAAAGAAACTTTTGTTCATATAAACAGTCATCTCCTGCAGCCACATGAACAAGTTTGCATTAGGGGAGTGAAGGGTTACCCACTGATGTGCCTTTAATTTGTTTATAAATACTGCCATCATATTAAAAATGTCAAACAGAAATTAAGTAATTCTATCAAATAAATGTATCATGACTTAAGAAAGGCCTTGTAGCTAGTATGTCAAAACAGTGCTTAATATTACTATAAAAACTGACTATGTCCATTTTCATCCAGTGCATATTAGGCCCCATTTTATCTTTTGTAACCTTTTTAGTAAATTAATGGGATGCTTAATATATGATGGTAGCTTACTTATACAGTTACACAAGTCAAACGGGTGAAGTAAAAACCAGTAAATCCTCAGAAGTTGGAGAAACCAGAATACCAAATTTAGAAATATAACCAGGATTTTATTGAACACACCACCACGCTGTTAGCACAAATAAACAAGTAAGCACAAAGAACCACTTCGTATTAACGCTATTGTAGGCCACTGCGTTTTCGTATTCCACCATGTACTTCATCAGATAAAAATAAGCATTTTTACATCTGCTTATATATCTTTCCAAATTATACAATTAATTAATTAACACATTTGAATGGCCATCATTAAGTTAAAGAAGATTTTAAAAAGCCTTTTTTTTTTTTTAATTTTTGTACAAAAACAAAAAGACCCTTTAACTAAAATGCATTCAAAAACTTTAAATGAGTTCCTAAATGCAATATTACTCTAAAATCATATGTTATATATCCTATAGCAGCATAATCAAGTTATTGAAAGGTTGGAAAGTATGTAAAAAGTGTATATAAAAAAATATATATATTTTATAAAATGTCATCTAGTGGTCCTTTACACACATTGCAGCTCAACTTCAAATAAATTATTGTATTAATAAATGCATTATGTAAATAAATAAATAGCATTGTATAAATTTTATAAAATCCATTATTAATTAATCTTTGTAAAAACATTTATATCTTATACATATACAAGACAAGAATAAACACATGACTCAATTACCAAATATATTATAGGCAAGGAATTATGTAAGTAATCTATTATAATTTAGCTGCTCTCAGCTTTAATAGGGGCAGAATGCTGGTGTACTCATTTAAACCTGGTGGGTTATATGATTCAAGGGTCATTTGCCACCAAAGTTCTCTATACTTCAGTTTTTCTTCCCTGGGTCCCCCTCTAATATCCTTCTCTGTCTGCTCTATTACTGAAAATATAAAACTAGCTTGATCACATACCATGCTATGTCTATACAATGCATTAGTCTCTTTGCAGTTTTTAATGTCATTCAGATGTTTGAATATCCTTCTTTTCAGTTTCCTTTCAGTTTTTCCCACATTTACAAGAAGCAAAATATACTAGTCCCATTGAGTCACAGTTATAATGATATTTATCATTCACTATAGACCTGCTTCTACTATTGATGTTAATGACATTGCTATTAGAAATAGATGCACACTGGGAACACCTACCACATTTGTAAGTTCCCTTCCTCATTCTGTCTTGTAAATTTATAGTTTTTTTTACTTTCAAGTATGTTTCTAATGCTTTGTGAATTTTTATAAACAGTCTTAATTGGACAATTCTTGACCTTATTTATGTCCATTAATTCAATAAATCTACTCCATTCTTTGTTAAAAATACTTCTTATTCTATTGTTGATAGTATTATATTCTAAAGTAAGGGCTAGCAAATAGTTTTCCTGGTTGCTAGCATTATTCACCTTACAGTCCACCTTGTTCACTGTATTACCACCTTTCATTATCGGTAGGAATTTAGTACCTCTACCTTTTAATACTTCCTGTCTAATGTCATTAAGGAGTTCTTCCGGGTATCCCCTGTTCCTAAACATATTTTCCAAAAGATCACATTCTGTATTAAATGCTTCATCCTCACTAGTCATTCTGCATCCCCTCACAAACTGCCCTTTTATGATATTCCTTTTTACATGTGGAGGATGTGAACTATCATAGTGTAAAAAGGAGTTACAGTATGTTGGTTTTCTGTACATTTTAGATTCTAAGCCTTTTCCTTTTTTATAAATTTCCACATCTAGATATTGTAGAACGTCAGAGGAAGTGTGATGAGTAAATTTTAGAAAATTACTAGTGCTTTGGAGATAGTCTAAGAAAGCATTTAAAGTTACTTCATCTCCAGTCTAAAAGATAACTATGTCATCCAGGAACCTACGATACATTACCCATGAGGTGCTAAATTCACTTTTCAAGACATACTTTTCCTCCCATTTTGCTAGTACTAAATTGGCGTAGGTGGGGGCACAAGCTGCCCCCATAGCTACACCTTGGGTCTGTTTAAAGAATTCACCATGAAAATAAAAAAGTTGTTCTGTAGCACCATTTCCATCAGCCAAACACTTATTAATTTATCATTGTTTGATAGGTTACTGTCCTCATAAATTATCTCTTCAAACATACTAGTTCCTTCAGCATATGGTATGGAGGAAAACAAATCAATTACATCTATAGTGACAAATGTTAAATTCTCTATATTATTAAAGCTAGCAATGGTCTGTAATAAATCCCAGGAATCTTTTAATATTTGTTCTCTATCAAGCCAGTTTTTTTGTCATGTTATCCACAAATTTAGCTAAAGAATGGGTTTTAGAGCCGTCAGCAGAAACAATAGGCCTTAATGGGGGATCTGTCATATTCTTATGTATTTTGGGTATGCCAAATATAATAGGTACTTTGGGTTTTTCTACCTTCAAAAAATTATGAGTTTCAAGATTGATTAAACCTTCCATTACCATTTCATTTAAAGCAATATCTATTTTATTATATGCTATATTAATCTCGTTTTTTGATACTGCTTGATATTTATTTTCATCCCAAAGAATATTACACATCCTACTTTCATATTCTATATTTTCCATTATGACAATACCTCCCCCTTTATCCGGTTTCATTATTCTTAAATTTGAATCAGTTTTTAAGTCTTTTAATATTTGTTTTTCTTCATTGCTCAAATTATTATGAAATCTCATCCCATTTAATTCTTCTTTTCTAATTTCTTTTTCTAAAACTTTCTCAAGACTTTTAAGTTGTGGATGTAATGGAGGATTAAAGGTGGACTTACGTTTCAAATTAGAACTGGGACTATATATAGTGTTATTAGGTAAAAGCAACTTTAAATTTATTTTCCTAAGAAATAATTTTATTTCTATCAATGATTTTGCTAGGTCACCCTTAGTAGTAGGTATAAACTTAAGCCCTTTAGATAGTAAGTTAAAGTGACCTTTCTGTAACACTAAAGAACTGAAATTATAAATGTGAAAATTGTCATAGGTCCATTTATTTTCCTCATTTAAAATTTCATCTGTGGTAGGGGGGGTAGGTAATATTAAGGGTAGTTTTAATATTTCCCTCTTCCCCTTCTTCCCCCTCTCCAGTGAAAATTCTCTTCCCTTTCCCCTTGCCTATTCATTATTCTTTCGGACCTCCTTAATGGGGGAAATTCATCCTCATATGAGGGTTCTTCATCCTGTTGTTCCATAATAACAATAGGTTCAGGTTTACCTCTATTGTGATGAATGTTGTTATGATAATGGCCCTCTTGCATATATTTTTTATGTGGAGGGTTGGGATAACTCATTTTGTTCTTATATTCACAAACATCCCTTTCCATCTTTTTAATTTTCCTGAGTATTAAATCATCCATATTTTTATCTATTTCCTTCCTGAATGGAGAATCCCTCTGTGAGACTGAACACTGTTTGTACTTGAGTCATTGGATCCTTGTGCATAGCCTGCACTAATTCTACCAATGTACTTTGAAACACTGCAGTACTGCCCAAATCAGCTTTCATGGGACCTTGCCACAGGCTTTTTCCAAGTCTAGGAATGTCCAGTTGGACTCGTTCCTCAACTCTAGCTTCTTCTCAACTATCTTTCTCACTGTAAACATCGGGTCAGTTGAGCTTCATCCTGATCTGAATCCAAACTGCTCAGCTCCCATCTTACTTTCTACTACTCTGCCTATCCGTTTATCAATCAGCCTCTCCATAACTTTCACGTAGTGTGACAGGAGTTTGAAACCTCTCTACTGCCCACAGCTGTGGATGTCCTCATGTATATATGCTTATTCTCCTATCTGGGATATGCCTTTCTCTCCACACTGCTATGACTACCCTCAGGAGCCATTTCTTCCCATCTCACCCAACATCTTTATCATACCTGCCGTGACTTCATCAGAGCCTGCTGCTTTCCCTGCCTTCATTTTCCTTAGTGCTGTTCTTACTTCTCATTGCTGACAAATAATTCATGAACATTGTTATATACTGCCTCTATGTCATTATTACAATCACATTTCTTTTGTCAGCAGGCCGAGCAATGTTATACTCTGCCTTAATTTTTATTGTATATAATTTTTTACATGTTAAATTATATTGTTTATTAGTTACAAAATTAAATTGATCAACCAACTGAGACATATGGAAGCAATAATGTCTGACATGATATGTGCTGTTGTGTAAAGGGAATTATTTACACAATAGCATACACCCTGGAGGGCATTATTGGGTTTAGAGAATGGGCTGTCTCTTCCATTGTTTTGTTTTATTTATTTTCTTATTACTAAATTATTACTCTTTTTATATTTCTGATGTAAAATAGTTCCTCAGCCTAAGGTTTAAAATTTGCTGTAATGTATGTAATTGTTCTTGGAGGAAGCATTTTACATCCAAAATACAAGTTATATAATTATTTAATATCTACACACAGACACACAGACACACACACACACACACAAGCACACACAGACACACACTTAGAAGCATACATAGGCATACTCACATGCACGTAGAAACACGTGTATTCCGAAATAGATGCAGATATAAAAATGAAAAGACTCACATACATACACATAGAAGCAAACACAAACTCACACACACAGCCACACAGCCACACACACACACACACACACACACACACACACACACACACACACACACACACACACACACACACACACAAATTACAAACACGTTCACCCTCATAGTCATCCATGATGAATCACATAAAAATAAATCAAGTTATGATCTCTTTCCACACAGCCTCACCTCGTCCATTTATTTTGAACATAGTGCTCCACTGGCTACAAAGTTACTAGGTAAATCACTGAGGATTAAATCAAAATCAATGACAGACAAGTAAACCTTGGCTCAAGATGATTGTCACTGTTGAAGTGACATCCTGACCCCATATACAAATATGATAAACGGGGTTGGAGGTGGATTGAAAGTGTTGTACATCGTTGATGATAGCCTGCCTGTTGCAGTTAGCACTCTCTCTCTCTCTCTCTTTCTCTCACATATGCATTCACCCATACAAGCGCAGACACACTCTTACACACAGACAAAAACATACACACACTTATTCAAACACACATATGCATTTTCTTTCTTTACTTTTTAATTTTAATTTTACAGTTGCTGAAAAACAGAAGTGCTGCTTAGCAATCATAAAAAAATAATGGCCATTTGGATTTTAACAGTCCAAGACTCAAGACAGTTTAATATGTTGCCTTGAAGCATTGGACTTGTTTTTCAATGTGCATTAACTCCACATGAACACTCTGCAGGAGTACGGTCATTCTCCAGTCAGAGTGGTGATGTACAGGTCACTCATTCTCCACATACATTTAACATCACAGAGAAGAAGAGGCTATAAAGTTGAAACCTAACAAGAACGAAAACTCAGAAGTGTGAAATTCAAAATCTCGCATACCTGAGATTTTGAATTATTGCTTCTGCTGTCCACAAACACACACCTTCCTCCCCACACACACACACACACACACACACACACACACACACACACACACACACACACGCAATCTCTGTACTACATAAAAGCAGGGAGGTGAGCACCCCTGCACCCCCCATGTGGGGGGCCACGTCCCCCACACCCCCACTACTTAAATATTCTAAATCCGAGGTCACACTACATGCAAAAACCCACAAAATACCATCATACAAGCTACATTCTCCTCACACACACACATCACAGCAACAAAGCACACTAACACACACCACAGCCCCTACCCAAAACCCTTAACAAATCAACACTTACCTGAATCTATAACCACAGCGAAACACCGGAAGCACTAAGGTTTTGAATTTCGTGCTTCTGAGGTTTCTCTCTTTTCAGGATTCTACTTTATGGGCTTGAAATACTGAATTTCAATATTTCAGTATTTTGAACTTCTAAAGTGAATATATATATATATATATATATATATATATATATATATATATATATATATATATGTATGTATATATCTACACACACACACACATATATATATATATATATATATATATATATATATATATATATATATATATAGGATCACTATGGAATACTGAAATTCCACAGTCCAGAGACTCTGAATCCCGAGGACCAGAATCTCGAGATTGTTGAGTCTCGAAACTTAAAAAAAAATAAAAAAATAAAACATACAACAAACTATTCTAACGTGTATGCAGGGGGGCAAGCTCCTCTGCACCTCGCACACCCCTGTAACTTAAATATACCAACTCTGAGATCGCACTACAGTAGAGTGAAAGGTAAAGTTCCTGTGCTGCACTGTACGGCAAGCCCGGTTCACTATGTTCGAGATTCCGCAATCTTGAGAGTCTGGTCCTCGGGATTCAGAATTTCGGGATTGTGGAATTTTGCTTTTCCGTAGTAATCCCATATATATATATATATATATATATATATTATTTTTTTTTTTTTAACTGGCTGGAACATCCAGAATTCACTATTCCATTATATTTATCATGCTTAAAAAAACACATTAACTGTATCTTTTTTGTAAGTCTAAAAATATCTGTCTTTAAAGTGTGTAAATGACATAAGTTTGTGTACAAATTTCAATCTAAGTATAAGTAACCTGTATAATTCTGTAGGAAGTTCAGTGCTAGATAAATTCAGAACCTTTATTGTAAACTACTAGACTGGATCTTAGACACAAAACATAATTGTTTAATACTTCCTCGTTTGTTGTCATGTTCCCATTGAAAATCATTTGCATTTTTCTCCCATGATTATAAAGCCTAAATCCACACACACACACACACACACACACACACACACACACACACACACACACACACACACACACACACACACACACACACACAGCTTCATTAATACCCTTGTCACCTTTTCCCAAACAGTTAAATTTTACAGAGTTAGGGATTCTCTAAATTGCTCAGTAGTGTCAATAGGAAACTTATGGAATTTCTGGAGGTGGGCACATCCCTAACTAATATTAGCCACTCCCCGAATTGCCACATTATCATGCAGCTCTGCATATGAGACTGTCATCTAAGCTGAGGACCCCACTACTGGGAAATTTCAGCAGTTGCAGTCAGAAAATCAGAAAGGTTTAATAAGAGGGGAAAATGGCCACATTAACATTTCCTTGCATTAAACCTTTCTGAATCTCAGCCTGACTTCATAGACTGAAGTGACAATATTTAGGCAGTGTAGTGGAGTCCCCGTGGACTATGATGGTTGCAGATGACATTGTGATCTGTAGTGAGAGTAGGGAACAGGTGGAGGAGAGCAATACACACCAAACAGCCAGTACTTCACCAGTGAATATTCCTTTATTGTTCACGATCTGGTACCTCGGCAATTCGCCTTCAAGGATCACAACTCACTGCAACACAGCAGTGAGATTATATATCATTAAATTCAAAGCAATTAATCAATTAATCAATTCAGCTTTCATTCAATACACACCAAACAGCCAGTACAGGTGGAGGAGACCCTGGAGAGGTGGAGATATACTCTAGAGAGAAGAGGAATGAACGTCAGCAGGACTAAGACAGAATATATGTGTGTGAATGAGAGGGAGGATAGAGGAATGGTGAGGATGCAGGGAGTGGAGGTGGCGAAGGTGGATGAGTTTAAATACTTGGGATCAATAGTTCAGAGTAATGGTGAATGTGGAAGAGAGGTGAAGAAGAGAGTACAGGCAGGATGGAGGGGGTAGAGAAGAGTGTCAGGAGTGATTTGTGACAGACTAGTACCAGTAAGAGTGGGTTAGAGACAGTGGCATTGACAAAAAGGCAGGAGTCAGAGCTTGACGTGGCAGAGTTGAAGATGTTAAGATTTGCACTGGGTGTGACGAGGATGGACAGGATTAGGAATAAGTATATTAGTGGGTCAGCCCAGGTTGGAAGATTTGAAGACAAAGCCAGAGAGGCAAGATTATGTTGGTTTGGACATGTGCTGAGGAGGGATGTAGAGTATATTGGAAAAAATATGCTAAGGATGAAGCTGTCAGGTAACAGGAAAAGAAAAAGGCCTAAGATAAGGTTTATGGATGTGGTGAGAGAGGACATGCAGGTGGTTGGTGTGACAGAGCAAGGTGCAGAGGACAGGAAGAAATGGAAACAGTTGATCTGCTGTGGCGACCCCTAATGGGAGCAGCAGAAGAAGAAGAAGTATCACTATTTGTGTGACATCAGTGAGCACTTTATTGGGAAGTTTCTTCTTTCTCCACTGCTCTGTGACCATTTTGCTACTATATATGTTTAGATGGTGTGTGGCTGGAACTACTTCTACTTACCAATATCCCAATTCATCGAACTTCATAATGACGAGAGGAACTTGCTGAAGATGTAGTTTCATGAACACCCAGATCACCAAAAATAACTCCAGGAAATGAACCACTTGTCCAACAACACTTCAACAGCAAACCAAAGCAAATCAAACCAATTCAACTGGGGGGCTTCACCCACCCTCACCTCCGAGATTGCACTATAGTGAAGAAAAAGGCAAAGTTCTCCACGGTGACCAAATGGTTTGTTTCCTAAAGTTATTTTATGGTGATCTGGGTGTTTGCGAAACTACATCTTCGGCAACTGCATCTCAGTGTTATGAAGTTTGACAAAGTAGAATTTTGGTAAGTAGAAGTAGAGCTGTGTGGCCTCCACATAGGAGTGAAGGGAGTTACTTTTCAGCAAAAATTCTTATTTTTATATTTTTGGGTAAATTGTAGGGCTAGTTTGTCCTTCATTATTTGTAATATCACAATTTATAAACAATAGTGAGTTAATTCATAATGGAAGTGACCATAATACAAGACAACACCACCTAACTGTCTAACTGACATATTTATTAGTGCTAGAATGCATGCCTAGAAGTGTGCCAGCTGGTTAATTTGGCTAACAAAAAAGGTCACATTTAAAGAGTAACAACATGCAAAAAATAATAATAAAGAAAACCTAGTTTTCATCATAGCTAGGTATTCTTTCAGGCACTAATGTCTCTGTATTAGTCGAGCTGATGTGTCTTTTTTTCCTAATTTATTCTGTTCCCAGAATGGTTTGATGTTGATTGGTATGTTAACTTGACTTTATTTCTAGAACAGCTTCATTATGTCACTGTGGAACTGGTAGACTCAAACACATATAAGATGTAGGACATTTTTGATGTTCCTGGCTTTCTATTCATTTCAATAACTGTTCTGAGATTTCTTGTTTTCTTTGACCATATCAGGCAGGAGTGTCATATTATCTTTTCGGTGACTCCCATTAATTTTTCAATGCCTATCTTTGAAACGTTATTTTAAGATACTTTTGACCATTAATATGGCTGGTTCTGTTCAAGCTCATAACATTTACAATCCATTCTTGATGGTAGAGATGTAACTGGCAACTTCAGCTTAATAACAGTGAGTTTGCTGTCTGCACCTAGGCTTAAGGCTTGTGTTGGGTCTGCAGCCATACTACTGTAGCTAGAATCAGTATTCAGGTTAGGCAGTTTTTTTTAAGTATGCATGGTGAATATATATCTAACCCTCCCCTATTCAATTTAACTTATGTCAGTCAAAGGCCATCAATATAATGTCATAAATACTGTGACAAATACTAGAATGAAATGTGAGGTTTCAAAGAAAGCAAAAATAATGTGCCCAAAATTTGTAGATACAGATACAGTGAGGAAACAGTGAGAGTTTTATTTAAATCATGGACATAATAAAGCATGTTGTGATGAGGAAAAGTAAGAGAATATAATGGCATTATCCTTTAGTTTTCCACTAAATGCTAAAACTTATGGTGAACACATTACTTCTGACCGAAGTCCCCACTCTCAGTCCACCCAAACCTAGCATATATATTTTCATTGACAGTTTCTTAACCTAACAATGTCAGGACACAACTTAGTTTGCTCTTTTTCACACTAAACAACTACCAGATTGTTTCTGATTTCTAGGCTGCTCTAAAACAAAACACAACTCAAGCTTTAGCCGCCATTTAGATGTTATCCACTGAATATTGCTATCCTATCTCCAGTTTCTTTTTTCCATACTGTTCTTCCCTTTGATAACTCCGGAGTGCATGGATTACTGTAAAGCAGGCACAGTCAGATGGTACTGCATGAAGACCTGGAACTGTAGCCACACCTCTCCCTCACTATTTTCAGCTTTTTTCTTATAAATGGTTTCCACAAAACAACCATCCACACCAGCGCAAACCACCAAATGCAAGCTTTAACTAAGTCAGCTCAGCTGTTTGCCATACTAGTGCACATATATACAACTGTTCTTAAAACCACTAGCTATAATTCTGACAAATATACATTCATGTCCAATGGATAACAAAATGCTAGAGATGTACACAGCACTTTTATCAACTTGAAACGGTTTATCTTTCTACTTAAATGTATACATAGTACAAATCTACATATGTTATATATACTCTGTGGTTTGTGAGTGACCTATTTCATAATATAAACAGTTTAAGACATGTACTATGTTGGGGTGATGGTGTTTTAAATGGTAAATTATGCAATGACCCCCCCATTAATATTCCAAAACGTGCATGCTGATTGGCCAGAGCACCCATTGTAAATCCCACAATATACAAACGGAAAAAGGTCCGGTCGCCCAAACTTTTTTCCGTTGGTATAAAACAAAAAAAAAGCGGAGCAACGGAGACTTTCTTTTCTCCTTTGCTTCCGTTTTAAACATTGATGTACTAGGTATGTGTGGGAATGCAAGTCCCATACGCATGCGCAGTACATCAACACAAGGAAGCAGTATACCACCACCGGTGGAAGAACCATAATGCTCCATTATACAAAGACATTATTTAAGAAAAGTAAGTATATTTTTTTTTCCTTAAATAATGTCATTGTATAATAACAATAACCGACTCCATGGTTGTGGTATATTGAAAATTTACCCACGGTTGGCTTTATTTAATCACTTGGACTTAGCCCCCATGATTAAACCACACCTTGTGATTAAACCACACCAACTGTGGGTAAATCTTCAATATACCACACCACATTGTCAGTTATTGCTTAAATAACTCAGGTTTAGCTATTTACACACACCCTGTGATACACTACTGTGTTAATGCTGAAAGAACATAAAACAAGCTTGGCTACATAAACTGTTTACACATTAACTAGTACGCTTACTGCAGTTTGTCAAGTCAGATGCTTTTTGTTACCTTATCCACAGACTTGCTTAAATGTAATAAAGTATTTTCAGTAAATTACTTTAATTCATTACAAGAGCTATTTGAACAGAATTGTACTTCACTGTCAATATCCAAAATTTGTCAGTCAGGGCTGAAAAACAATGCAGAATTCAGAACTACAGCAAACTTCTGAAATGTTCAACTTATAATGCAAAACACTGAGGGAGTGGAGACTGGAAAACGTTAATTTTTAAATACATCTAACTGCTTTAAACATGCCTATTGTAAGACCTTTCAATGCATTTTGTATAACTGTAATGACAAACTGTGCTGTATGAGTACAGAAGAAGGTTGTCCACAGGCTATTACAGCAAGTAAGTCAATGTATTGTAAACATATCTGCTTTGTGTCTCTTCCTCATAGGTTAACATCTTCAGTATTGTGCCTTGAGATATGATTTGTTAGCAGTAATTTGTTGCACCTATAATCACAACCTGAAGCTTTCTATTATAAGAGTTATATAATTATTTAATAGTTTCTCAGGAGTTCACTCTTTCATGAGGGAATTCCTACAGATGATAAAGATGCCAGTTTATCAGTGTCATAAAGCACTGCATTCTGGCAGCTTCCTGTCTCCCTAAGCCAGTGACATTTTTATATGTATGGTATACTTTGTTATTTAGTGATTTGACTATTCTTTTATGATTCATAATACTAGATGGATATATAACATAAACAACAGTTTTTAATCTTTGAGGTCTTATAACTGGGTATTAATACATCAGTACACCAGTTCCAGAAGATATATTATTTGAGAAAATTGTGATTTGCTGAGCCGTAATAGCACTGCATCTCTTCCTGAGTGGTAATAGCTCTGCACGTGTTCCTGAGAGCTGATAGCACTGCTTATCTTCTGCAGTACAAGTAATTGCTACGATGTGCAGCATAGCTTTAATAGAAGTATACTTTAAATTACACAGAATGTGGTTTGTTAGTGCGCTAATTTACTACTCTTCTGTCTATAAGACCACACAAGAAGGCTGCCAGTTGCAGAGTCAAAGTGTAGAAGAATACACAAGAGCTGGAGAAATAATTCTTGGAGGGGTTTTTCCTGTCCAGTATGCAAAGACTCTTCCTGATGTTACCTTTACAGAACTTCACAGATTAAACCAGTGTGAAAAGTAAGAAAGCATTATTTTCGTTAAAGCATCTAATCATTTAACATAAATTAATTAACTTTTCAAACTACCATTTTACATATGTGAGTGAACTTTCAAATTGCTTAGATGCAAACTGCGACTATAACCACCTCTGGCAGCTTCTTGTACAGAGAGAAAAAAATGTAGTATGTTACTGAAGTAGATCTCAGCAGTTTTTAAGAAAATAATAGTGGTCCTAATTGTTCTTTCTGCAGAACAAAATGTTATGTAAGACTAACTTGTATAAGGGCTAGGGTGTTGCTGAGCTGAGAAGTTCTAGTACCACTGTATAGTCCATTGTAATCTTGTATTTGAAGTTTCACTAAAAACTAGAAAAAGATTATCTGCATCAATATGTGATGTTTAGATATCATCTTTCTGTCTGCACAGTTCTAACTTCAGTTTAAATAAATGTATTGAATAACACTGTCATAACGCAATAAATAGGTAATATGGTTTAGGCAATGTTAGGCTAATCATTTTCATCCTGTAAGCCTCCCCACAGTCTCCATTCTCCCACTGTGACCCTGAGTAAATCACTTAACCAAACAATGTTTCCAGTTCATAACTGAAAAGAGACACCTACTTCTAGTAGGATTAGCTGTTTAAAAAATCTGCAGACTGACATAACTGAGCCTACACTTTTAATATATGTTTAAATGTTTTGTATTTTTTCAAGCAAATTAAAGCTAGTAAGTTACCTGTCCATGTCTTGTTTCAAAGAAAATTTTTTTTAGTTGCCAATCATTTTGCAACTGCTGCTACGTACTGCTGACCTAATAATGAATGACGTGCAGTACTGTATGAAATCATCTTTTTTTTATCATTATATGTTTTATACAGACTGCATATACACACCTGCTAAAATTAACAGAAAACAAAGCTGAATTAAAAGAATTGTAAAATGTCTTATTTGCTTTTTTTTGCAAAATAGATCAAAACCTTAAAATTATACTGAACTGAAAAAATTGTGTTTTTGTATGAGACATACAAATCTGTCCTTTATCCTTTTTTACTAGCTAGTCATATTTCTGCTTTTATGTGAAACATAAAAATGTACCCTTTGCATTTTCTTTCTTTTGTGGGTTACTCATTTAGAATAGTAATGGACTGGAATGCATGCCTTTTGTTTAGGAGCTCACAGTTTCTAATGGTATTTGATTCCTTATAATTAAAATGGAATCACATTTATTTGGCAGGATATGGAATTGGTTACAATTATTTTTCAGTATGAATAACACAGAGTAAAGAAATATACTAATAGAGAAGTTACTAATGCATAACGAAGTTAACAAACAGGGTAATTAATGATAACTGAATTATTATTTTTTAAAGTTAGAGGAGCTTGTGGACGATAGGAAACTGCCAAACTGTTGTAATATTGCCAAACTTGTATAGGTCTGGTACTTTTGCAATTTAATATTGAGTTACTGTATATTCGGTCAGTTCCCAGTTTTACAGCCTTCAGCTTAGAGCAATTTATTTAATTGTCATTTATCCACAGAGCTTCACTGGATGAATACACTGCCCACTCAACAAACTGATAATTAGGTTTAGGTACAGAGTAATGAGTTCAACACAGTGTATGTTCCAAACAAAATCTAACTGAAGTATCTTGGATCAAAAGGTGCAGTACTTAGTATTTCCTCTGCTGACAGCATACCATACTAATTACAAAATTAAAGAAACTACACATTAAGGCAAACCTCCTGCACTCCTCACCTCCAACTACATATACAGTATCCCTCTGAGAATGGCATCTGCAGTACTATGAGAGGATGACCTCTGTTTCTGAACTGACCCAAACCATCAGTATCACAAACCGATGACTGGGACAGCACTCCATCCATTCCTACAGCCAGTCATCAACTGCATTGTAATGAAGGACAGCACTTCTGATAATATAGCTATTTTTATCTGTGTAGCTTTGTCCACAGTGTTTAAAGGTATTCATCAGCTGTAAATGCAATGACTACATGTCAGTGTCAGAAGACAGTAATTTAAAAAGGTGGACTACAACGAAACATGACTCACAAGAGTTTGTTTACAAAACTGCCCACATCCCACATAAAGAATGTAGACAGTGTGTTTGTTATACAAAGGAAATAATACAGCTCTGCTGTTCTATTTCAAAACAATACTTGTTAAATATATGGGTTGATTTAAATCACTGTCACCTGTAACAATATTCACTCCCACAACAGGACAGGCTATTAATCAACCTGAAATGAAAGAATTCACTAAGACTAATTTCATGTTCAAACTGCTAATACGTGTAGAAATAAAGGACACAATAAAAAGTGGTAACTTAAAATAGTACGTTTGCATGTATTTTTGCATATTTATAGTTTGCCTGGGTATAATGGTTTCTTATCACCAATGTTACTTGATTTCTTCTAATTAAAATGGAATCACTTTTATTTGGCATGATATGGAATTGGTTACAATTATTTTTCAATATGAATAACACAAAGTAAAGAAATATACTAACAGAGAAGTTACTTTATAGAGGAGAAGTTACCAAACTTGGTAATTAATGATAACTGAATTATTATTTTTTTCAGCGTTAGAGGAGCTTATGGATTTTCTGCTTGAATTAAAAAAAATTAAAATCTAAATTCAAACTCAGCTTTTACAAGAAGCAATAATCCCATATGACATATTTACCTTATGTACTCCTTTTTAATATAATCATCGCCAAAATCGATGCATTTCAGAGGAAAATAAAATTTTCTACATTTGAAAAAGGTTTATGTGAGTGTATTTTATACTTGGTGATTTTTGCAGTGATATCATTGCACTCACAGCATTACTGCTACTTTCACCAATTTGAAATGGTTGCATGTTGTTATTAAATACACTATTAAAATCACATTTAAATGTTTATGCAATTAAGAAAACAATTTACAAAGTACACTTATACAAATTTCTATTATGGTTGAAAGAAAATGCAAAATATAGGTATGTGGCTATAGATTCATAGTTTAATACGATGGTCAGTGCTGGAGGACCATTGAAAATCTTATCCACAACATCATTATAATGATAAGGGTAGACTAGTACCTTTTGCATAGGAGAGTATTATCATTCATGCCAAACCTAAATTTGACCTTGATATTTACTTTAAAGGTTTTCATGGAGATACTCTACTTGATGTGCAGGAGACGGCAATTCTAAAGGTATGAAATGCATTGGGTAAGAAACCTTCCATGTCAGCAGGCGTTGTTGATCTTACAGTGGAGGTTTATGTTCTTGGTTTAGAAAATAGTTGATCTATGAAGATGAAGTAGTTTGAAAAGTAAGTTTTTTTTCATAACAATAAATGCTGGAAGAGATCACCTCCGAGGAGCCTATAAAAGACATAGGCATAGTGAGAGATTTTAGTCTGTTGGGGCAGCTTAAGTGGCTAAAATTGCAGATTTGTTTCTGTTTAGAAAACTTTGTGTGACAATTCCAGTTGTCCAAGGTGCTTAGAGAGGCGCATTTCAAAGAGGACATTGTATTTGATAATGGGTATGATGAGGGAAAAGTAAAAGGGATCAAGGATATCTAAGAGATGCCACAACATATGATCTATGACAGGCCCCAGAACTTTCTGACCACTACCCAAAGATGAAGACTGAAAGAGAACTTGTTAAAATGTGGGCATTCAGATCAATAAGAATGAGATGTCTTTTTAAGAGGAATGCAAGTAATATGGTAACGGGAAGGGATAGGATCTTATCAACGGTTACTTTGTTACACTTCTTAGTATGTGAGTCCAACTCATGATCATTGCATCATGTGTAGGTCTGATCTAGGTAGCCTGTTTCATCATTCTAAGCTATTTAGTCATGACAGCTGTATGTTTGTCTCAGTAGAGCCACCAGTTTATTTTTAAGATTTGTATCATACTGTGCAGTCAACATGAAGGTGACAACAATGTTGTAAGGTTATTTAGGATTAAAAAATGATTAAAACTGACACTTTGAGTTCTTTAAGATGTTTTTTTGGGTTCTACTTTACACACTCGAAAGCTGAAAAACCCGAATCCAAATAGCATGACATGTAAAGAGCGAACCGCGAATACGTTGAACGAATGAAACCACGAAAGTGGAAATATTGAATTTGCATAGTTGGCCCATCTGCAGCATAGCCCCGTAAGGTAAGTGTGCGATAGTTACGGACCTTAGGGTTAGGGAGGGGTTAACGTAAGTGCATAGGTAGGTAGAGTATGTAAGGTTTTGTGTAGGTAATGTATGTAAGGTTTAGTGTAGGGTTTTGTTAAATGCATGTGTGTGGAATAGTTTGTTTGGGTATAACTCCGTAGGGAAAGTGTGCGGTAGTTACGGACCTTAGGGTTAGGGAGGGGTTAAGGATAATGCATAGATAGTTGTATATGTGGGGTTTAGTGTAGGGTTAGCAGTAGGGTTTTGGTGCTTTAATTTAGGGTTAGAAGTAGGGTTTTGGTTAGTGTATGTATGTGTTTTTTTTTTATTGTGTTTGGGTAGGTAGTGTGTTGCGGGTGGTGGGTTGGCTGACTATGACGGTTCGGGGTTTTAAATTTCACGCTTTAGTACATTCTACGTATTCGTGGTTCACTCTTTATGTGTCGTGCTGTTTGGATTTGTTTTTTCGTGTTTTGAGCGCATAAAGTAGACCCCTTTTTTATGTGATATGTTTGATAAATCATTTGCATTTATAAATGTGAATGGTATTTTTATCCAGATGGAAAGTGCAACATTATTAAAATAATTGTGAGTCAGGCTAAAAAACGATATTCACAAAATATATGTAAATATACAAATTTAATATATTTGATGACTGTACTATCTGAGCACTACATTTCATATTTGTCACCTTTTCATATACATTTTTCTGTACTCTACAACACTACATTTTTGTTTGTAAGCTACCTACAGATTTTATTTTTGATGCTGCATTTTTGAATTTTAGTGCTTCTGGTACTTATTCAGTTATTAAAATATCGTTATTATTATTCCTATGTAACTTTCGGCTGGGGTCACAACTAAAAGGAGTCTTTGGACCAGTCTAACCACCTGTTTAATGCATTTGTGCTACAATATAAAATGACGTAAATAAACCTTATAGGGAACTATATTAAAATGTATAAAGGTATTTCTTGTCCAGAGTGTTTTTTTTTTAATTAGACAGCATAATCTCAATATATTCACTGTATCAACTATGTAAAGCAGTTATACTTGCATCTTTTCTCATTAACTAGCATTCAGTACAGTAAAAGGTTACAATTCTGCTGAAATGGACATCTCCAGTCCTGCAGCTATTTACAAAAGCACACAGTTCCCACTCCTTTATTTTTTCAAATGAGCTTGTGCTCTTCCTGGGTGGCCTTTGGATTTTGTTTGAATGTCAGTTCCGTCGTGTTTATTAGGCTAATAGCCATAGTAGTGGGCCTCTATCCTTACAGTCCTGTATCACATCACTTACTTCTCTTTTAAATAATAGGGTAAATCTCTAATAATCCTTCTAAGCCAGAGTTTTAAATTAATATTCCTTTAGGAGTTTAATGACCTTAACTTACAATTCTTTCTCTTGTGTCTGCTCAGTATTATCTGGGTGATAACTAGCTTTCTCAATTTTAACAGGCCTCTTCCACTAGAAGGATTCGCTTAGGGAAACTTCATTTTTTTCATATACAGGTTACCTTATCCCAAGATCAAAATATATACCTTCCTGAAGCCTATATAACAGGCCAGCCTCTGTCTGAAATGGGATAGCCCAAGAACTTCCCATTTACCCATTCGTATGGCACAGAGGCTCCAGTTCTGCCCCTCATTCATCATTAAAAAAACACTTCCATCATGTTACTCCAAGGGCACATTCTGTCATTCCCAGTTATAATACTGATATGTCTAGAATGAAGAGTCCAGCCAGCTAAATGTCAAAGTTTATCATAACTTTCTCATTCTAAAATTGTTGTGAGACAGAATTGTTGACATTGTTACCCTGCATGCTAATTAGACTCGTCCCATTTACAGCAGGCAGTTTTGTACTTTTAACTAGCCCATATAGTGTTCACAAATCATAAAACAGTGACAATTTAGACCAGAAGAGTGAAAATAGGACAGAGCAAAATTATGATTAATTATCTTAATGTCTCCCCTGTATCTTACAGTCAGTTCATGACGATAGGAGAAATCTTGACCATGTAGTTCTAATGACCATAATTGCCTATCCTAGCCCTCTTGCGGTTTTGGCGATATGCATTTGCTATTCACTGAGTCTCTCATCCACTGAGTGTAGGCTTTTATCTCTTTTGTCCTTTCCCTAATTTTCATTGGAAAAGTGAAAAAACACATAACTGGCATCATTTTTTCTCACTTTCACATTACATGCCTCTTCTTGACACTGCTGTGCAAATCTCCTAAATGCCCCCCCCCCACTACTTCCCCTTCACTTCTCCTTTTATTTAAAAGTTGTAGGGATTGCTCAGCATCGGTGTAGGTTTTGGTTCCAAGAGGATAAACAACTTAGATGAGTACTATAGTCTAAACATTAATCTGAGCTCCTTATATTTCTGTATTGCAGGGATAAAGGCATTCCTTCTACCCCAAGTAGAGGTGGGGTAATCATTATCTGCATAAATCCTGCAATCCCCTACTTTGTAAATTGCGCCTTTTTCCATAGTAAAGTAAGAATTCTGTCTTTGAAGGCATAATTTTGAAGCCTGACAAACACTAGGCAAGGCTATTTTCTGGAGATGTTACTTGGGGTGGCAACCCTGTGGACCTCGCCTATCAGGATACCCTCCAGTGGAATAGCAGTCCACTCTGCCAGGTATTTTATCATAAAAGTGTGACAGTCCCCATCTTCCGATTGCTCTGGTATACAACAAAATCGTATGTTCTCTTTTCTGGCTATGTCCTTTAGTTCTGTAAGTTTCTCCATCATTTGTCCCTTTTCTGCCTCTTCACAGTTGCATCTGATTGCTCTGACTGAGTCGCGTACATTTCTTGTAGGTTTGTGTTATTTGTAAAGATTTTTTTATGTCAGAGTGGAACTAATTTTAAGCACTCCTGTATACAGCTGATCAATCTTCTTTTCCAGTGGTACTATTGGCTTGCTGTCTGGCCTTTTTATTATTTCTTTTTCACTCTTGTTTTTTTTTTTCCTCTCTTTTTTGCCCATCTGGCACTGTTGAATTCCTCTTCTGCCCCATTTTTGCTTATTTTTCCCACAGTGCAGCTCTTTTGGAGGACGTATCCAGCAGTATTGTTACTGAGGTAGTGGTCTTACACTAAAATTATTGTTTGTTTTGTGCTTTGTCAGCAGGTTGGTCCCACACACACATTTTCACTTGTTCCCCAGTTGCAACCATGCAGGAAGTCCCGCTAAATTTAAATACACTTTTTATACATTGATAACTGCCTAGCTGACCCTAACTAGACAGTCTAAGCATTTAAATCCAAGACTCTGCTGAATCGATCATATTGCACAATGCTAATTTTAAAGCAGGTAATGCACGGACTATACCGTAAATGAGAAATGGTAAACTAATGATCATCAAAAGGCAAAATGATGAATACTAGAGGTGGAGCAAAAGTGAAAATGATTTAGATATTAAGGAAAAATAACTTTTAGTGATAGTTACGAACAGTAGAGACACACTGAGTGTGCTGAAGGTGGATGCTATCTGTTTTCATATTGTGGTCTTCATTTTGGATAATTAAAAAACAGATGGCAGCTAAGTACCAAATGACTAAATATTTCATGGATTAAGTCCTGAAGTCATGGAAAAATGTTTTACCTCCAATGAGAATTAAAATATATACATATATTTGGATGCCTGGCCTTCCATCAAAATGCAAAGTAGTCGATCCAACAATGATCGACTACTTTCCATCGAAAACCTAAACATTGATCCACAAAGGATTGAATCCCCTCCAACACAATCTTTTTTGCAGTGGGGCATCCTGCACACACACCCTGCTAGTCATATGTATATACACGCACACACACACACACATATATATATATATATATATATATATATATATATATATATATATATATACCAACTCTGAAATCTTGCTGCACACACACACACACACACACACACACACACACACACACATATATATATATATATATATATATATATATATATATATATATATATATATACTGTAAGATGGCAGCAGTCAAGCTCGTTAAAGACCAAGTAGATGTAAGCTTGTCTAATGAGCGTATGACCCTGTTAAGATTATTGTAGGTCTGTAGAGATTGCAAACAAAGGGCTGCAAGTGTCTTCACTGATGATTAAGTTTGTTCACTTGGGATCAGTACACCTGATACTGCAATTTGAATATAAAGGAGCAGAGTAACAAGTTTGCCAGTCCCTTGCTGGTAACTATCCTTTTTTTTTTCTTAGATACTGATGACGTTTATTTGGTGCTAGTACAAGAAATTTTCATACTGTATTAATGAAGACTTACAGGGCATTAAGGATGACTCATGATGGAGATGAAATCACAGGGAGGTCAGTCTTCACTTGTGGAAGGAAGACATCCTTATCGGCAGGCAGTCATTTTTCTTTTCTAAAAGAATCTGAATATTTTCAGGAGCTTCTTAGCTGTCAATCTTGTTTACAGGCAAAACTGGCTTTAGAGTGCAAGATGAAAGATAATGCCAGGTGTGACACCCGTGCACTGGCCAAGCAATCAAGGAGCCTCAATCCTCACCACTAACAACAGTGAGGGGCATCTCTTATAGGAGGAAAGGATGACAAATACACATAGTAAAGTGCAATTTCCCTTAAGAGCACACAGAGATCACAGTCAGTCTGGGGCTGGTCACTCCCGTGCTCTCCAGGTCCCCAATAAGTCTCCCCAGTAACAGTCTCCCCAGATCTCAGCCTAGTGGGCAAACTAAAACCTCCAGCACACTCTCTGTCCAACCAGTACTTCGTGTTTCTGCCCAAGTAGCTGACACACACACACACACACACACACACACACACACACACACACACACACACACACACACACACACACACACACTTTGAGAAGAGTTTATACAACCATGCAGACACTCTTGGGGAAGGCTGGCACAGGTGCTCCAGCTGTGTGCCTTTTTCCCAGACTATACAGTAGTACCAGCTGCCACCATCCACTAATATTTATCAGCTACTCAAGGGCCCTTAAAAGGGTGTCCAATTATTACTGTGCAATATTATTATCCAATTGGTAGTATAGCCCAGGGCTAAAGCTATTAGAGTGACTTTGTACAATTTTACCAAAGGCATGCAAGTACTCTTAAGAGTTTAAATTATCTCTACAAAAACATCCACAGTTGAAATGGTTTAAAATTTTTAATAACAAATAGTAAAAACACAAGACAATACTTTTTACTACACAGTGCTAGTCAAGAGTTCAGAGATCACAGATAAATACTTAAAATAATTCAGTAGTACAGTTCTGACATCACAGAAAAACAGTATAACCTTTCTAGTTTCTATTTCTAAGAGAAAGCACAAGTCTAAAATAAACTTACATACAGAGCAAAGGCAGAGCGATGATGAGTTGGATGGTCAAGATAAAAATGCTTACTGCTCTCTGATTCTCTCTGTTTTTAAAATCACATTCTTAGTTCACAGTACATCATTCTTCACACTTCCCTGGGTTCCCAGGCTAACAGGGCACATTTTTAGTAAGCTCACACCAAGTCAGGAAGCAAAGCCATTAAGGACATTTATGCATGCAAATTCTGACCATTAACTCTGGCCTTAAAACAATAGCAAGAATTCCTTCATCTAGATTGGCCAGAGCTGTGTTTTTACATCAAATGGTCACAACATGCTTTGCTTGGTCAGTAGAGTGCACTGTTTTTACATTTTTTGCAGTTCCACATGTAACACTATTTTTACCATTTAAGACAACAAGCCTGTGGTTTACATTAATATTTAGAGATGACAGAATTATCTCCAAAATTCTATCTGGCTAGGCTGGCAGCCTTCACCTATCTTCATCCAATCTTCACACCAAGAAACCTCCGAGTACCATCATCTGGGTATATAATACAGTGTGTTAGACACATTTTGGTTAGTCTCTTGTTTCTTACTTTTACGGATCTGTCTTCAAGCCAGTGATTGATAAAGAAAAGATTCTTCTCAGATATTTGCTGAACTTCCTCTGCTGCTGCTGATGTGTTCTACACGATCCGGTTATCAGCAAAAAGTAGTGTGTGCATAGTGGGTTTGATATTTGGCAGTGCATTGATAAACATAAAAAAGAACATCAGGGCCAGAAGTGAGCCTCATATGACATATGTATGTATAGAATGTGGGTCTGCTAAGGTATTACAAACTTTAAGCCATACTTTCTGTCGAGGCAGATATTTTTCTATACATTTTTATTAAGATTTTAGGAAAATATAGAAAATACCAAACAATGAAACAACTTACAGTACATGTCCCCTCATGAATAGACTGCTCCTTCAACCCTCTTCACCTTACTCTGTAAAAATCACTCTGGGCCAAGTCATTTTGTCACTTTCCAAAATTAAAATACTAGTTCTATGGGTCCTGGCAATACGCTTTGATGCCTGTTGAAAATAGCTAAGTCCATCTAGCAAAACCCCTCCATCATTTCTTCAGCTTGCATCTCTTCACTGCTATGCAGTATTGAAAATATATGCTGTTGTGCCCTTGAAAATAGTGGTCACTCTTCTGCCTCTGAGAATTATAGGCCTATTAGTTTCCCTAGTATCATTTATAAGGCCATGGAATGCATTATTGCTGAACTAATAAAGAGTGATATAGGTGACTTTACATCCCTGGATATACATCAGTTTAGCTTTGTAAAATCAGATCTTACCTGCATAGTCTGAGTTCTTTAAAACTGTTACAAAGGGCATGAGCAAAGGGCATGCAATCCAAAGTGCCTACATGGATATTGGCAAACTCTCCCAGATTGGCTCAAATATAGTTCACTGAATGGCTAGTTGGCTATCTGACTGAAACCATTCATTAAGGCTGGAAGTGTCTGCATCATCGGCAGTATCCCACAGGGTTCTGTCCTGAGCTCCCCTATTCATTGGCATATACTCCTCTGACAAGAAAACTGATATCATGGGACTATGGCTTACACAATTTCCTGATGACTGCAAACTAGGACAGCTATAGGTTCATAGGTTTACATTAACCCGGTGGTAAGTCAACCATTGTATGCTCAGACAACAATGCCATAGAAGAAGAACTTTTGACGGTAAGTTAATGGTTCAGAAGATGATGGCTGTAGGTTAATTTGTGAGATGTAGACAGAATATTTTCAGGTTAGATAATTGTAGAGGGAAGGAAAATATGGAGGCAATGGAGAAAAGTGAGGAAAGCAGAAAGGAGGAATAGGGAGGATTGACTAGTGGAATGAATTTAGAAGATCTCATTCATTCATCTGATTTTTATGTGAATGTTGCTAGGATTTTCCACTGTCTGATATGTAGGGAAGCATGTCCCATAGGTGAAGGAGGTGCTGAATTATGTATTTTCCCTGACCTGAGACTCACTGATATTTTGTAGTAGAATTGGATTTTTGGAAAGGTATTAACTAGGCTGAATTTATTTTCAAGGAAATACAGGTTACAGAGTACAAAGTTTGACATAGGACATGTCATAGTTCCCATTGTAGGAATATGTAGGCCACAGAAAATAAAAATATGTTTTTTTGGTATTTCTGAGTAAGTTAAACCTTACATTCTTTTTGTTATAAAATGCTGAGTTATTTCTAGTCGGCATAGTAGTGTAAAGATGTGTGACAAATGGATCATTGTATTGTACTGATGGGGTGAATGACAGGAGAATATAATGGAATGATTGTGAATCAAGCTCTGGATAAGAACAGTTAAACTGAGAGAGGTAGTAGGATTTTCAGATTATATTGGAGATATACTGATTTAAGGACAGCTCATTGTCTATGTAGGCTCCTAAATCCTGGACCACACTATCAGTCATATGTTGAGTTCCATTCATATAATATTGTACAGGAGCACTGATTTTACTAAAGGTGATTATACTCTGTTACTGCATTTACGGTGAGACCAAGACTAAAAAAATTATTAGTGAGATTAAATCCTTGCTGGAGTACTAATAAATATGAGGGGGGAGTTTATGATAATGATTCCTAGCTTGGAGTCATCTGCAAATTTAGTTAGCCAAAAGGTATTAGCATTTGCTTGTTCTTCATAGAAAGTGACTCCAAAGAGGGGATGAACTTTTTGAGGAGAGCAACATTTATTCTGATTATGTTCTTTTGATAGCAGTTAGCAGCCAGTGAATTACAAAGATGCTGATATTTGGATGGGTTAGCTTATTGATATTGCCAGAGTGGGAACTGATATCAGATGTTCTGGCAAAGACCAGATAAACAGTTTGGATGTGACATCCTTAATGCGGGGGATTGATGACTGTTGAAGAAGCTAACAAGATTAAGAAGGTGCAATCTACTCTTGATTTATGCAAATTATAAAGTCTCTTGAGTCTACAGCTTTTGTATATATATTTTATATATATATATATATATATATATATATATATATATATATGTATATATATATATATATATATATATATATATATCCTTATTGATTACTTCTAAAATAATATGCCCCATGGTTTCACAAATAAAGCCACTAAGAATGCTGAGCTTCTAGTTACCTGGGTCAGTGAAGGGTACAGCATTATAGATGGGAAGACTAATCCATTTCTGTATTCTTCAAGTATGAACTCTTATTCTGACACTCAAATTCTACAGTAAGGGATGTACCAAACAATTTCTTTGTATTTTAACTATGAGCTTACCCTCTATGGCAAGAAATGCAACACACTTTCCTTTGGTAAAGCTAGCATCACCACAGCATGCCACATAAATAATATTTCTCTTAAATCTGACCAAGTCATCAGAGATTTGGGTACCTATGTTGATAACAATCTCTACTTTGAACACCATGTCTCTCCTGGGGCTTAAACAATCTTTCTACCTTGCAGAATTTAAAATGTATGGTATCTCCTCATGGTCCAAAGAAATTGTAGTCCCACTTATTCCTCCTTGTTAGGCATATTGTTGACTACAGTACCTTCCTTTGGTCTCTGCCTCACTAAGCCACTAAACCAATTCAAGATACTTCATTGTTTTCTCATCAAAAAGAGCTTATGTCTTAGTACCCTTAGACACTTTAACAAACTAAAAGTCCTACTCCTTTGTTCAGTCTTGTATAGATTCCTAAGTGGTGATCTCTGCTTAGATTTCTGTGCTATGAATGATGCCTCAGACTTTGAACTTCTTCACCCAAAAAAAGCTTTTGGTGAAGCAAACACTCCCGACTGTAGAGGTTTCAACATGTATCACCACACTAACAATACCGGTTGATGTGAGAGGTATATAAGCCAACATATCATCCATTACCAGAATAGTCACCCCTTGCATACTAATAAGCACTTCCCTGACAACCTTTAAAAATCAGTCTGATGAGATGGGTGAAAACAAACATTCACTTAGTGTATGTCAGCAAAACCCTTTTTAATGGTAGGCACTTTTAATCTTGCATCAAAACTGAGTAATATGCTTGAGCTTGTCTGTGGTCTTCTTAGTCATAAACATAGTAAGAACCTATAAACCTATGGCCATACGAACATCAAAACACTGTAATACAAAAAAGTATGCATATATAGCTTTCATTGGTAAATACACTCAAAACTTTGAGCTACAAAAAAGTACCTATCATAAACATCTTAAATTTGAGAAATATAACCTAACTGCCAGTATATTCCACAAATTACAGGAGCCATGGCAGCATCACTTATTTACATGAAAACCTATGACATCACAAGTTCTTTCACGGCTCTAATCCTCTTACAACTTTAAAATATATGTCCTACTGCTCCCTTATGTGACCTCTCTTTATTACTCCTTCACCCTTAATGAAGCTATCTACCCTGACCCAGCCGGATACCAAGACTGTATTATGTCCTACAACTGAGATAAACATGACCCTTCCCCACAGTCTCTATTCTAGAACCTGCCCCATTGCTTTATATTCCAGCTTTCCCCTAACTTTCTATTCCACTTATTAACTCCCATCTCTCTGGTCAGCATCCTCACCCATCTCCTAACATCCTTGTAACTACTACAAAGCCAAGATAACACCAACACTGTAACTACAATAGAAACATGGATGCCCAGATTGATCTCCAAACTTTTAATGTTAGATGATAAGTGCTTTCGTCGAGTTAAATACAAGACTTCATCACATGATCTGATGAAGTCTTGTATTTAACTGGACAAAAGAGCTTATCATCTAACATTAAAAGTTTGGAGACCAATCTGGGAATCCTCGTAACTACTTTCAGATCTCTCTAGCCTTGTGCAAATAATACTTAACTCATCCTGTGACATTTGTAAATCAACCTGCCCTATGCTACTTCAATAAATATCCTATTGTGTTACCACAAATAGACAGAATAGATTTGTATCTTCTACTTCTTCATCATTTACTTCTGTAGTTACTGTTATAATCTCTTTCCAGAGACCCTACATATTGTAATACAGCCACATGTGAAGATTATCACCACATTTGTAAAAAATCTGCTCTCTCCCACCAGCCCCCCACCTCTTTTATTCTATGTGTTATGCTAGACAAATCCATATATAATTACTAGGCTTGCAATCCAGAGGACCATTGAGGAGCTTTGTCCAAATTCCCAGTTGCCTCTATGCACTGTCTGGTAAAGTGATTTGCTCAAGAGGGAATCAAACCCTGTACCAGCAGTGTTAACTTTTCTTTCATTCACAATTATACAATTTTTGCATTTCCCTTTCACTTTTGCAATCCTCTAAATCTCTGTACATAACAAGGTTTCACTTCTGAGTTTCAAGCTAGGCTTTTTTTATCAAGTTATATAGACCAGAATCAATTTCCCCAGCTAATGCCCTTCAAATGAATCAAACATTTAAATCTAAAGAAGTGCAAACAATTTTATGCACATTAAGGTGGAACAAAAGGGCTAGACAAAAGCAGTAAAACAATTCACAAGAGAACTATGGCAAAACATTCGTTCCCCATAGAGCCAGTATCTTAAAATATATAAATATTACTCCATCTTTCCTGTCATAAGGTTTCATACTAACATGATGCATTATTTACAGCAAAACTCAAAAATGCTCAACATCTTTGCTTTCCTGTTCTTATTTCCACAGACCTGAACACTGTCTCAGAAGTGAAAATATCTTTTTCATAGGTTAGACTGCAGAAGTCCGGCAATCCTCCTTTATCAGTGGAGTAGCAAAAGAGAGAAAAAACAGTGTAAGCCAAAGTTCAGGAAGAAGCCCCAAATAAAAACCATGCCACTCACTATTACAGTTATCCAATGTCATGATGACTGCTGTTTTCTGCTGTACACTAGCCCAGCTCTCTTCAGACCCATGTTTCGGTTGCACTTGTTTCTTTCCTTTGCCATTAATGTTATCATCTTGTCTGCCTGAGCTGTTCTTCCCAGATAACTGCTGATTACCTCTATCAACTCAATCATAATCTGTGGGCTCCTTCTGATCCTCTGCATCAATCCATCATTGTTTATCCTGAACAGAGTACTTCAGGGATGACCTGCTCCTAATAGAATAACCACAATGATAAGGTGCACCAAGATAGTCCAAGAAGAAATATGTTTTATTATGATTAAGCACTTCCGTCTATTTAAAAGTTGAATCAGACTTTATCAGAATCTGTTAAAAACAGCACCGACTACTCTATTTAAAGCAATTTAAATAATCACATTAGAGATGACCTCTCTTACAAACATATGTAAAAGCTTTAACAGAATATTATATATAGTCAGTCACTCATGATTATAAATAACATAAAAATACATACTGATGTATAAAAACTAAATTATATTAAAATGAATTGTGATGATAAACTATTATATAATTAAAGAAAATTTACGCACACACACACACACATATATATATATATATATATATATATATATATATATATACATATAAACTTTTTCTTACAGCATTAACAAACTAATATTTCAACACAGTTATCCTCCAAATACTAACCAGGGCTGACTCTCTTTAACTTTTAAAATCAGACTAGATCAGACAGCTTGCTTTTAGTCTACAACTTGGATGCCTTCAATGTCAAAACACTGCAATAGATATTGCATCATTTAATGCCAGGAGGTTAGATTGAATTCAGTAGTAGCTGCTACCTTCGTTCTTTATATTTTAATGTATTTTCCCAGCCCCCTCCCCTAGAAGAAATATCAACTGTATCTATAATCAGCCAAACAAAAATCTTTTAAAGTTGTCACATTGAGTGGAATGTATATACGGTGCATCGTTAATAACTTTATCTCAATCACCTTATAAACACCATTATATTTAAGATTTTTGGATAACGTCTTTTTAAGGTGGTCAGAGGATGAAATATTTTTAGCAGAATTGTTTTGCATATTTAGACTCTATCATGTTCTATTTAAAATTTGTATACAATACATCCGACACTAAAGTTTGTTATTTGGATGCAATATTGTATAAGGACATGGAAAACAGAAGATTCTAGTCCTCGAGGTAAAGAAAATCAACTTATTCCAATGCCTTCCTATATTTCTTCTACTAACAACCCTTAAATAAAAGGACAAATGATTAGGTTATCAAGGTTAGTTAGTGTAGACCAAGTGTTCTTGGAAGAGCATTGCGAAAATGAAACAAATGTTTATTGGAGGGATTATCCACACAAACTCACTTAACAGGTATCTATAGAAAAAGTGTAATGAAGGAATAAAGAATTCCCCCTTTGTTAAATAACACTGAAATGAGTCCAAGGACACTAAAACAAACCCTAATAATTTTTCTAACACTATTATTGTTCCAAGTATGCATAGTAGGAGAAACTCAGTAGTGGTGGAAATTATTATACAAAATTGGAAGAATGCACTGATAAGAGATGCCAACACAAAGATTTTAGGAACAAACAATAGATGTGTGTGCAAGAGAGGCATACATTTGAAAGCGATCTCTGAAAAGAACAAAGAACAGACTTCAATGGCTCCCAGTAGGAGGAAAATATTAAAGTGTAATGCATGTAAATATTGCAAATATATTCATGAAGCCTCATATATAATTGTAGCCAATCACCCATGGACTATTATCCAGTCCCGAAGCAAGTACTTTTAAGAGTAAAGCCATTGTTTACTTAGCAAACTGTCTCTTCTGAGATGCCTTTTATGTGGATAACACAGAAAGGCAGTTGAGCCAAAGAATATATGAGCATTAGAATGATACAAAAGAAATTTATTAGTAATTCATTTTATAAACATACCACACGATGTGAAAACTTAAAAAACTTTTTTTTATTATAAAGTTGATATTCCTCCTAGGGGAGGGGTTGGGAAAACACATTGGAATATAAGGAACTAAGGTGGCAGCTACTATTGAATGCAACCCAGCCTCCTAGCATTAATGATACAGTCTCTATTGCCAGTGTTTAGAGGTTGCAGGCAACCAAGTTGTAACATAAAAATAAGGTGTTTGATTTAGGTCAACCCTGAGTAGTGTTTGGTAGGGTAACTGTTTTGAAACTGAAATATCAGTTTGTCATTGTAAGAAAAAGTTTATATATATATATATATATATATATATATATATATATATATATATATATTTTCAGTATGTAATGTTTTATCATCACAATTCATTTTAATATAATTTAAAGGAGGTTTTTATACATACATCGGTATTTTTACTGTTATTTACACTGATGAATGACTATATATGTATGTGTGCATATTTTATATATATATATATATATATAATATATATGTATATGTATATATATATATATATATATATATATATATATATATATATATACTTTGCATAAACCCTACACGGAGTGTAGAAATAGTGCAGGAGCTGCTGCAGGTAATATGTCCACCGAGCGATTCAGCAAAGGAGTCCCGGGATTTGCACGAGCACTCCTACACTATTCCTGCATGGACACCACTGCCTTATGCTAATTACCTCATTTGCTGGTGAAAACCATGCAAATGAGGTGAATTAGCAATTCAGCAAGCAGGCAGGTGTCCATGCAGGAACAGTGTAACCTGCAGAAATGTATTCAGTTACTAGCTGAATACATTTCTGCAAAAAAGAAAACGGAAGCATGACAGCCTCAAATAAAGCATGCATTCCATTCATTAGGGATGCGAATGGCCAAATATATGGCCAATGGCATGAAAAACTGTTTAAAATTTCTAAAATAAAAGGTTTTTTTTGGGCCGATCTCAGCTGTTTAAGCATAGGGCAGCGGCGTGCAAAAAGGATCATGTCGAAAATAAAAAAAAAAAAGAGGAAAAAATCAATTTTGAGAGAAATCTGCATTTTGCCATTATAGTCAATGGCACGCAGAATGAAAACAATACTGGGAAATAGTTGTTGCTAAGGGTAAAGGCTCAGTGTAAGTCAGGAGTAAGGCAGTGGTGTATGCAAATGAGGGGATTTATACTGAATCACAAATTTCTTCTAATTGTCAGACTGCACCTAACCGTGTAGGCGCTCCAACACCAAGGTGTAGGCAGAAGGAGCAGCTAACATGAAAAGAGGATGTGTCATGATTGCTGTAAGCACATTGGAGCTCTGTGGCCTGTGTTTGCCCTTAGCTAAGCACAGATAAGACAGGGGGGTGTGTCTGAGGCTGTATTTCCCTATTCCATGAAATACAAAGCGTGTTCGCATCTAGGAAGGGCCAGTTCTGCTTAAAACTGTTTACTTTAGCTAAACAGGTGTGCACAATGCACACTGGGCCTAAAACAAAATAATAAAAAAAAACAAACAAACACATGAGATAGTAGAACTGCTCACATTTGAGCACCGGGAATGCGTGGCTCTCATCAGGGCATAAATGAGGAGGAAATGGGAAGGGGAAACTGCAGAAGGAAGGCAATAAAGGAAAACAAGCATAGCTGGCAGGTGGAATGTATCAGAATCAGCCAATTACACAGGCAGCAGCCCAGCACCCTACAATAAGCTATGCAAACACCTTTCAGTCTGGTTTTTCCCACAAACTCTACACCACTGGTCTACACATTCAGGGGAATTTTAAACTGACAAATCTAACAAAACATGTTAGGGGCTGCTGTTGCTCCGATCTATCAGTATGTGGTAGAGACTGAGGATGGTGAGGAGGAAAATGCTGACACCCAACTCTGAGGAGAAGAGTGTTCAGACCCAGGGTAATCTACCAGGAGCTACATGATCTGAAGATAGAGTGATACAAGGTAGACAGGGACATACTTCAGCAACTTGTTGAGCTGTGTTGGCCTCGCCTTAGAGCCAAAACTAACAGAAGGGAACCCATCTCAGTAGATACCATGGTATGTGTACCCTTAAGAATGCAAGGTACAGGTACTTTCCAAAGACCAACTGAGGATATCATGGGGGTCTCACAGGCATCTGCGTCCAGGATACTCCACCAGTTCCTGGATGCCATGTGAACACATGCTGCTGAGCACATTTACTTCCCCAGCACCCATAAGGAGAGGACCAGCAATATGCGCCGCTTCCACTGTGTAGCAGACTACCCAGAGGTACTGGGTGCCATAGAATGCACACACATCCACATCAAGGCACCACCTGGTGAATGGGGTAGGGTTTACATAAACCGCAAAGGCTTCCCCTCCATCAACTGCCAGGTCATGTGCAATGCCCAGGGCATTATCATGAATGTATCTGCTGGCAGCCCTGGAAGATATCACAACACCCACATCTGGCATTCATCACAGCTGTACTGGGCATTTGCCAGTGGGGACATCCCATATGGCCAGCTGGTGGGGGATGCTGGCTACACACTGGAGCCGTGGCTGATGACACCCATCAGAAATGCATACAAACCCACACAAGAATGCCATAATGAGGCACATACATAAACCAGGATCATTATAGAATATGTGTGTGGGATGCTCAAGTCATGGTTCTGCTGCCTTGACATATCCAGTGGAGGCTTGCAGTACTCTCCAGCCACATGTGCACACATGTTCATAGTATGTGCCATGCTACACAATATGATCCTGTAGAAATAGCTGCAGCAGAAACAAAATGGGGAAGGGCCACACAGCCCCCTACCATTGCAAAGGTCCCCACAGGCACAAAAAGACTTGGAGGAGAAACATCCTGAGCCCGCCCTTGTAGGCAGATGAAGGAGTGCTCAGTATGCCCTGGCCTTGGCAAAGAGACAATGCATAGTACATGCACTGACACTGTAGGACCACAGGGACTGATCTCTCTCTCTCTGTCTCTCAGACTCACACACATAGTAAAATGGATGCCAAACATCACACCACCTATATCTTACCATGTATAGGCAGTGTATTTTGTGAATTCGACATAGTCAGTCCTCAAGCACCATCCTCACAACAGCCTCAGGCACAAGGTAAGCCAGTCTCTGTAACAAAATAAATGAATGGAGTGGAATTTTCTGATTGCATATCTATGGTATTGATCAAGCATGCAAGGGAATGGGGTGGCTAACTGGGATAGCAGCACACAACTGACATCTCCGTGGGACAGTAGGAAGTGTATCCCCAGTACTGGCCTACCCACACTGTGCAGTACCACCCTAGTTGACAAATATCACTGCAGTATATGTAGTGAGCCAAATAACTGGAGGAAGGGGGTCATAGGTCACATGCACGGATGTCAAGGTGGGGGTCCCATACCCACCACCAGCCTCACCTAGCAGATCAACTATAGCAAACCATACAGAAATGCCTGGCAAATACCTCCACATGGCGACATCCATGGAATCAACACTCACAGACTTTTACACAGTGATATCACAGCAGGTCTGGCAGTGGCAGTATGGCTTTGAAAGGTAAGAAGCCTGAAACTACAAATGTCTATGCCAGAACAATCTGACCTGTGGTCAATACTGTTATGCCTGTAGTCTGAAAGATAGGGCACACCACTATGTTAAATGAGACCAAAAATGTTAAGCAAATATCAGCACAGTCTGTGCAGATATCTATCACTGACTTTTACACAGTGATATCACAGCAGGTCTGGCAGTGGCAGTATGGCTTTGAAAGATAAAAAGTCTGAAACTACAAATGTCTATGCCAGAACAATCTGACCTATGGTCAATACTGTTATGCCTGTAGTCTGAAAGATAGGGCACACCACTATGTTAAATGAGACCAAAATGTTAAGCAAATATCAGCACAGTCTGCACAGATGTCTATTATGTATATATGTGTCACCCCCCATAGTCCCATAGAAATGCAGTAACATGTCCCTAGCCTTAAGCAGTATGCAGCTGTCACCCAGAGTGATGACTCAATACTAACAGAAAGCAATTGTCAGTAACACCCGCAGTCAACTTACTAGTGCCATCCCAGTGGTGTCTACTGCTGGCAGCCTGGGAACATATGCTCATCAGAATGCACTGCCTTGCTACAGATGGCCTGCATCTGTTACACCTGGTCTACAGGCCTCTGGTAAATGCCTATGCCTCTCCCACAGTGCCCTGTTAGGGAGTGCCATGGGGTCCATAACACCAACATTTATTTATTTTATTTATTTAACATTTGTTGGCCGGGAATGTCCGACTAGGTTCCACAGAGCCTGTTTTCAGCGGAGGCCCGGGGAGAAATGCTCCAGATGCATGTCTTTGGAATGTGGGAGGAAACCGGAGTACCCGGAGGAAACTCACATGAACACAGGGAGAACATGCAAACTCCACACAGAAGGCACCCCAGCCGAGAATCGAACCAGAGAACCTCTTGCTACACAGTCCACAAAATGCAAAGAAAGGCCATGCTGATAACTGCTAGGAGCAAGCCTGCCAGACTCAGAGAACTAGAAATCTGGACAAAGTCATGAATAATGGGGTGATGAAGGTCCAAAGAGAAGGACACCTGTGAAATACTGCTCTAATAATGTTATAAATTTGATGGGAATGATTTGTATTAGCATGGAATATCTGATGGGTACGAAGTCTGAAACTGCAGTGTCAACTGTCAGTAATAACCAACTTCAACCCTAAGTGACTTGCAAAACACTTTTGCTTGAAAACCACACTTGTTTGGGTAGCCAACAAGATATACAAGTCATGGATGTGGACATTCTGTGATACTCTGTACAGTCGACAGGCAGGGCTAGGAGTCTAAAAATGGGAATGCACTTCCTCCAGGCAGTCCTAACCCTGGAAGATGGTGACATGTCTGCACCCACAAAACCCTGGGCCACAACCATGGGAAGTAACACACCCTTCCCTGATCACTCATTCTATGCAACATCCTGACCCCAACATGTGGCCATCCAAGCAAAATGAGGTGGGCCATACATATATGTGTGACAAACACACACCACCAGGCTGGTCAAACAGTCTGACACATACAAGACCCTCCAAGTGCAGTCAACCATTGAGGAGAACCCAGTGCAAAATACTGGTAGCTATAGGCAAACATATCTGACCTAGGACACACATCCCCCACATATCTTATCCCATACAAATCTATCTGGAGTCTGCCTGTCACCCTGATCCTGTCTGACTTATATTACCTAAGTGGGGATTGGAAATCAGACCAGGCCAGAACATAAATTCACAGAAATTCCACCATTGTAATATATCACCAAGGTGTTGGACCATTTCCACAGCACCAGCAGTCAATTGCTTGTAGGCACACTTCTCAACAGGCTGGACTGTGCAAGAATGGGTAGCATTTGGCCCATAAACCTGGTATAAGTGCATCATCTATCCTGTATTCCTCTGGTAAATCACTGTGATGATCTGAGGAGGCATGGCTTGAGGTACTGAAACAATACATGACAGTGTCAAATGGCATATATGGCAGATGTCTGCTAAAACAAGCCCTGTAACCCTAGCAGCCCATACATCACTGAGAGAAATTGTCACAGTCACTGTATGGTCCATTGTCCCCCCATTTTGATAGGCTATCTCCAGATATCCTGCACCAACAGCTTGAGAGGTATAGCTGTAGCACAAAATAAACCAAACTGGAATACAACAATCCCTGGAATGGAGTCCCACATGTACTCTAGTAGGACACACTGGGCATGTTCATACACTTAGAGAAATGTCAGTAGGATCTAGGAATAAACAGGCCTTCCCCACCAAGTGCACTTCCCATTGCCCCACCATAGCAGTCCTGAAGATGTCTGTCACCATAGAAGTCACTTTTGTCAGACCTCAGCCCTATGAGCTGTGTGGTGCATGGAATAAATGCATAACACTATAGTACAAATAACTAGTTAGGTAGGAGTTCTAATCTCAGTCCCGTCAAATGTAGAAGTGTGTGTGTGTGTTTTTACAACTAAAAGCTTTTGGGTTCATTCAAACCCAGTACACTTCCCCTTTCCTTACTTTAGCAGTCCTGCAGATATTAGTCACATTAGAAGTGCCTTCCATCAGGCTTCAGGCCCATAAGCTGTGTGGCACATGCAATAAATGCATAACACTATAGTAGAAATAACTAGTTAGGTAGGAGTTCTAATCTCAGTCCCGGCAAATGTAGAAGTGTGTGTGTGTGTTTTTACAACTAAAAGCTTTTGGGTTCATTCAAACCCAGTACACTTCCCCTTTCTCTACTTTAGCAGTCCTGCAGATATTAGTCACATTAGAAGTGCCTTCCATCAGGCTTCAGCCCCATAAGCTGTGTGGCACATGCAATAAATGTATAACACTATAGTAGAAATAACTAGTTAGGTAGGAGTTCTAATCTTAGTCCTGGCAAATGTAAAAGTGTGTGTGTGTGTGTGTGTGTGTGTGTGTGTGTGTGTGTGTGTGTGTGTGTGTGTGTGTGTGTGTGTGTGTGTATGTCAACAGTATTCTCTGTGTGTTGCATTAACACAATACCCTCTGGGTGTGTGGTATTCACAAACGTTTGGTATGTTCCACCCAGTACACTTACCATTGTCCACTGTACTAGAGATGCTGACATAAGCCACCATGCACATACTTCTATACACCTATCAGCCATTTGGCACATGCAATAACTGTTATACAGACCTGTTAATTGTGTACAGCTGTACCCTGGATATGACACAGTCAATGTGTTACCACACTGCTATACCCCTTGTAGAAAAGGACTGCAGGGCTACATCCACCTGACAGACAGACACCTAGAACACAAGCAGAATGCATTATGGAGACCACAGTCAGTCAGTTTTAATAACAGCAATGATGCACCATGGCTAGACAGCTATACACTCTGACGTGTAAACATTAAACATGCTGGCTGACAACACTTTACACAGCAGTGCATTGCTAAACTATACTAAATTCACCGGATGACAGGGATGTGGCACATGTGTCATCATATGCGCAGGGTGTGGTGTGGGTTTGCAAGAGGCCTAGTCTGAGCCAATTGGTTGACATCACGTGTGTGGGTTGGGATTTGTGTATTACATGGGCCATGCAGAGGTGGCGTGTGTAAGTATGGATGTACCCTAGCTGTGATGGTGATGTATGTGCATTTGGATGCACACAGTTCTGCCATGTTGCTGCCCTATACAGGAGTATATTGGACAGCTGTGGACCATACAGGGCAGGGTGTACAGTTCACTGAGTTCAGCCACAGACATGGGAATTGGGCTTGCCAGGGGTTCCAATGGTACCACCAGGCACAAGGCCAGACAGAGTAGAACTCCCTGATGCTGACTGTTGTCTGCTGGATCCGCATCTCTGTTGGGGCCAGCCAGGACCACGTGCCTGTGGCCTGCTGTGTTGTGGTGTGGACAGCACCCCCTCTGCATTCATGCTGCTGATACTGCCACTACGGGAGTGGGAGCGAGATGTTTCACGGCCACATAGAGCTTCAGCTGTTCATGGTGCTGTCCTATGTCCATGTGTCTGATGGCCAACTCCCACCACATTCTCCAACACAAACATCCCATGGTCAAGGAGTGCCACCATCTCACCCAACTGTCTATCCATGATCTTAGCATAATAATGGTGGGCATCTGCAAGATCACGGATGCTGCCATGTACAGCAGGAAGATTTGACATCTGGACCCTGAGATTCTGTCTGGTATGACATTCCATACATGCCTGTGCCTCCATGATGGTCCAAAACATATGTCTGGTGATACCTGCTGAGGCACTTTTGACAGTGCCATGACAGGCAGCAGTCCTCCTCTGAGCACCCCTGTCCATCCGCCTGTGTGGGACCTTGCCTGTTATCCAGCTATGGCTGGTGTCTACAGACACACTTGCCCTAGTCACCACACTTTCCTGTCCCATGCCATCACCCGCCAACTATCCCTCATCTATGGCCACTGGTAATGGGGGCATGTGTGGACATTGTGACTGTGTGCGAGGATGGGGTGGACAAAAGTGGGATGCCTACCAGTAGCACAGATTCAGCCCCTAACAACCCCGCCTGTGCCTCATTATGCCTATCATCATTGTCAGTCTGCAGAGACACTGACATCAGTTTTCACGTGGGAGGGACCCTGACCCCCATCGTCATCTGTGAGGGGAAGACAATATATCTAATTTAATACCGCACGTGCACACACACACACACACACACACACACACACACAAACATGCACACAGACAGTTACAGGTGATGTGGCACAAAGATATTACACAGACCTCACATTACCCAATAGTTGACATGCATGACACATGGCCCTCAACATCATGCATTGCAGCCATTCTTAATCCGTGTTACTAACAATATACATCTCTGTGATACATGAGTTGTGTTACTAGGTGACTTCCCTTCCCCTAGCACACAATGCACCCATGTACACATTATTGCTGTGCATCTGTATAGCACACTAGCATCTACTGTAGACTACACCTCACAACTGTACAAATCATTGCTGAATGTGTAGATGTCTGGCACTTATGTTTGCTCTGTTCCTCACAACCCTTATGTGTTTGTCTGACACATGACTGGGATGATATGAGGTCTGATGTCACTAATTAATGACATACATTTGATTTACATATCTCATCAGCAGCAGTGAAAGTATGTGCAATCACATCCGGTTACACAAAAGACCTTCTTAGCGTAACATGGATGTGATAAGCATACACACCAGCCTCTTTTATGATATAAAATGAGACCACATTACTGCATTTAAAAACATTACACACCTTATGTGTGCTGACCTGTGCAATCCAATCAAGAAACAAACAAATGTGTTAGTTGTCAAGATACTGAATGAGATGCAGACAATATTGTGGTTGCATAGCTATAAACACCCTTAAACCAATGCAACAGTATTCCAGTAATGTGCACTGCAGACTTACCTGCACGCTCTTCGTCCATTGTGTGGGTGCAACCCACCTCCACAATGCTTTCTTCAGCTTCCTGTGGGATGCTTTAGGTGGATGCCCCTAGGTTGGTGAGGAGCTCCTCAGTGGGTGTCAGTGAGGGCTGGATGGCTGGGCCCCCACCTGTGGCTAGGTGGTCCCTCGCTACAGCAGCAGCCCTTTGTCGAGCATGGCTTATGAGGTCAGTAACGTGATGTCGAACCTGCTCATATGTTCTGCTGTGCAGGCTGACATCATTTACCCTGTGGACAACAGCGTTCCACAGGGCGGTCCTCTCCCGCAGATCTTGTGGCCTTCTTTCATAGGTTTCATAGATTCATAGGTTAGTACTAGGCTAAGTGCCCTTGCGAGCCATTGTAAGCCTAGCCAATTATCCCTTGTGAGACTCAAACCCTGCACCTTGTGTTTGTAAGTCAAACATCTTAACCATTGCCCCAAATTACAGAGTTTGACATAGGACTATATATATATATATATATATAGTTTGACATAGTTCCCATTGTACGAATTTGTAGGCCACAGAAAATAAAAATACTTTTTTTGGTCTGTCTAAGTAAGTTAAACCTTACATTATTTTTGTTATAAAATGCTGAGGTATTTCTAGTTGGCATAGTAGTGTAAAGATGTGTGACAAATGGATCATTGTATTGTAATGATGAGGTGAATGACAGGAGAATATAATGGAATGATTATGAATCAAGCTCTGGATAAGAACAGTTAAACTGAGAGAGGTAGTAGGATTTTCAGATTATATTGGAGATATACTGATTTAAGGACAGCTCATTGTCTATGTAGGCTCCTAAATCCTGGACCACACTATCAGTCATAAGTTGAGTTCCATTCATATAATATTGTACAGGAGCACTGGTTTTACTAAAGGTGATTATACTCTGTTACTGCATTTACGGTGAGACCAAGACTAAAACAATTATTAGTGAGATTAAGTCCTTGCTGGAGTACTAATAAATATGAGGGGGGAGTTTATAATAATGATTCCTAGCTTGGAGTCATCTGCAAATTTAGTTAGCCAAAAGGTATTAGCATTTGCTTGTTCTTCATAGAAAGATATTTGGATGGGTTAGCTTATTGATATTGCCAGAGTGGGAATTGATATCAGATGTTCTGGCTAAGACCAGATAAACAGTTTGGATGTGACATCCTTAATGTGGGGGATTGATGACTGTTGAAGAAGCTAACAAGATTAAGAAGGTGCAATCTACCTTTGACTTAGGCAAATTATAAAGTCTCTTGAGTCTACAGCTCTTGTATATATATTTTATATATATATATATATATATATATATATATATATATATATATATATATATCCTTATTGATTACTTCTAAAATAATATGCCCCATGGCTTCACATATAAAGCCACTAAGAATGCTGAGCTTCTAGTTACCTGGGTCAGTGAAGGGTACAGCATTATAGATGGGAAGACTAATCCATTTCTGTATTCTTCAAGTATGAACTCCTATTCTGACACTCAAATTCTACAGTAAGGGATGTACCAAACAAATGATTTGTATTTTAACTATGAGCTTACCCTCTACGGCAAGAAATGCAACACAGTTTCCTTTGGTAAAGTTAGCATCACCACGACATGCCACATAAATAATATTTCTCTTAAATCTGACCAAGTCATTAAGGATTTGGGTACCTATGTTGATAACAATCTTTACTTTGAACATCATGTCTCTCCTGGGGCTTAAACAATCTTTCTACCTTGGAGAATTTAAAATGTGTGGTATCTCCTCATGGTACAAAGAAATTGTAGTCCCACTTATTCCTCCTTGTTAGGCACATTGTTGACTACAATACCTTCCTTTGGTCTCTGCCTCACTAAGCCACTAAACCAATTCAAGATACCTCATTGTTTTCTCATCAAAAAGAGCTTATGTCTTAGTACCTTTAGCCACTTTAACAAACTAAAAGTCCTACCCCTTTGTTCAGTCTTGTATAGATTCCTAAGCGGTGATCTCTGCTTAGATTTCTCTGCTATGAATGATGCCTCAAACTTTGAACTTCTTCACCCAAAAAAAAGCTTTTGGTGAAGCAAACACTCCTGACTGTAGAGGTTTCAACATGTATCACCACACTAACAATACCGGTTGATGTGAGAGGTATATAAGCCAACATATTGTCCATTACCAGAATAGTCACACCCTTGCATACTAATAAACACTTCCCTGACAACCTTTAAAAATCAGTCTGATGAGATGGGTGAAAACAAACATTCACTTTGTGTATGTCAGCAAAACCCTCTTTAATGGTGGGCACTTTTAATCTTGCATCAAAACTGAGTAATATGCTTGAGCTTGTCTGTGGTCTTCTTAGTCATAAACTTAGTAAGAACCTATAAACCTCATCAACCAACATCATGGCACATCTGTACTTGCCAATCGTTGCTCAACTTTCTTGTCACAGTGCTACAAATTTGTCAGTTTGTGAGGGCATCTCTTGTGCACAGTCCTATTCAGTTTAACACACAGATGTACTCTTGGATGTAGGTCTGGGCACTGGCATGCACATGCACAAACTGTATTTTACATCTTGGGATGCCATTCCTTTGTTGATTGGGCTGAATGCTTGAAGTCATTGTCATGTTGACAGGTAAAATCCCTCTTTGTCTTCAGCTTTCTAGCAGATGACTATAGGTTTTAGGACAAGGATGATTGTTATTTGGAAGTGTTCATAATTCCCTCCACTCTAACTAAAGGTCCAGTTCCACCTTAAGAAAAGCAACCCCAAAGCACGATACTGCAACTACCATGCTTCACCAGGGGGAATTGTATTCTTTTTGTGATGCAAATTGTTGTTTTCGGCCAGACATACCTTTTAGAATTGTGTGCCAAAGGTTCAACATTGGTCCCATCAAACCATGACACAATTTTCAACATGCTTTTTGGAGATTTGATGTAGTGCTTGCCAGTGTTAGTCCAGCCCTGGATGTTTTTCTGTGTATGAAAAGTCTTCCATCTTGCTACCCTGGCCCATAGGCCAGACATATGGGGAATACAGAAGATTGTTGACACATGTGGTACACACCCAGGACTTGCCAGATGTTCCTGCAGCTCCTTCAGTGTGCTGTAGGTCCCCAGTCAGCCTCCATGGACATTTGTCATCTTGTTGTTTCATCCCTTTTGGATGGATTTCCAGCTGTTATCAGCATCACTGTTATCCCATACATTTCCCACTGTTTGATGACTGCCTGCACTGTATTCCATGGTATATCTAGTGTTGTGGACTGTTTTTCTACTTTTCTCCTGACTGATGACTTTTCACAATGAGATCTCTCTGAGGCTTTGTAAGCTCTCTGCAAAACATGGCTTTTGCTTTAGCAGGCAACTGGCTGAATGTCAAATAAATCCTAATAAGACAGCCGAACATTATTTCTGGGTAATCAGAGTCTCTTTAATTGATGGCTTGTGTGTACCCAAGAAGACAGAATGCTGTGCTTACAGCTAGAGGTGCATCTACAAGTATTAGTCTACATGTGTGTACATGTATGCAACCAGCATATAGTACATATGTCATGTTTACATTGTCTCCCCTACCAGATTTCTTTGTTTTCAAATTGAATTGTACAGGTTATGGGTCACATTCAAGGTGAGAAACATTTTGAAATGATTATCTGTGGTCTCATTTTCATACAACACACAAACCTGGTACTTCAACAGGAGTGTGTACACTTTTGATATCCACTGCACATAGGTGTTCATATAGCTGTTAGTGGTAGGCATGGACAGAGGGTCATGACACAGTTGGACACTTTTCTGATTACAACCTAATAATCATGCCTATTCTAGTACCAATAACAGTGTCAGGGCAATGCAACAGGCAGTAGCTGCATACATTTATGTCTGTTGTATGCACTGAAACTGATATTGCACACATATACAACATGCACAACCTATTTACCTGACTGCTTGCAACCCATGTAATTTGTTTTGTGCCTTCCAGCTGAACATACGCATACATACATGTGCCTCTCCACTTGTTATAGCAGGACTTCTGGACAATGACACACATACGTGGGTGGCAAAGGCACAACAGTATTGACACTACATTAATATAGCTGCAACAGACATAATTAAGTTGATTGCACAGTAGGCTTTGACATCACAGTGATAACTGAGGATGATGTCCAACAGTCAGAACTAGGCTATTATGTTACAATGTCATTGCTCACAGATCTGCCAATGGTTTGGCTGACATAACATGACTGCATGTGTATGTGACTACAGATATCAGGCACAACTGTGCTTATTGTTCAGCAGAACACTGTACAGTTGAATGGTATGGATTCACTATATCACATGAAATTCAACACAGTTCTGCAATAGTACTTTAATATACACATGCTCTATACAGTTCTCTTAGATTTACATGACAAACGTGTATCATACTCATATTCATAGCTAACATATGGATATGTACAATGTCCCTGTAGCTGGCCTAGCAGTGGCACAGTCAGTAGTGTTTGACAGATACTCCAGTGGTTGTCATATGTGAGCTGTCCTTTCCTGGGGTGAGTCAGGGTCCTGAGCTGTGTTCTATGTCACAGAGAGAGAGCCAGATGCTACGGCCATAGGTGCTATTCAGAAGGACATCACTACAGCAAGTCTTGTTGAGACATAATTCTTTCAAACTCCTATTTCCCATTATTAGAAAAAACATACTACATTCAATTACATGCTTACTTGTTTCATATACCTTTCTTTTTTTATGGTGCAGTTGGTTATATCAATATGTTGCTCAAGTTCTTTTTGTATGCTCACTGTCAAGTACTGGTAGACAGTTGGTTTGAATATGCAGCTTGCCTTTTGTAGTTAATGCTCTTCACCAGGTAATGGCCTGTGCACCAATTGGTGTTGCCCACTTGCTAACTGCATGCAGAGCAGCTGTGTAGTTCTTCCAATAGCCAATGTCATGGCAACACACTCCTATAATTGAGTACTTCATGTGGGCGTTGTCCCTTTACCTTGCCTGTGAGGAAGACATCCTGAAGGTGTGTGAGCTAAAGAGTGTTACAGACAGTAGGTGAGAATCACTCTTACAACAAGACTTGTGGAGACAGGCCAACTAAATGGTGGAGAAGGTTTCAGACTTAGGGACAGAATGTGAGTATTGCTGTTATATAGTTGAATGCTGATAGTTTTACATGGTTTGTGTGTATGTGCTAGTTCTGCATGGATTCAGTCTAACAAACTTATGTGTCTGCATAGCTCTCAACTCTAGGGCTATCCCCATAATGGCCAGATGTTTGCCTGTTACATTCTATCTGTTCCCCAGACAGGTGTTGTCCTTGTGAATCAGTGGCATACTCTGCTGATTGCTATCAGTAAATGGCAACATCCATTTGTGTTTCTGACTTCATATCCCTCAGAACAGATATATTGCAACCAACCCTGTAACACCAGCAACTTTCTCAGTGTATAACAGCAATATTTCAAATATGGCCCTGTGTTTGGGCCTCTGTTGTCAACTTATATGCGAGGTCTTGTCCAGATGTCATGCAGTAAGAGGTTGATAGGTATGGTCTATCATTATTAAGTGCTGTCATTCCTGCTATCATCCCAGTGATGTTATGGAATCTCACATATGTTGTGGGGTAGGGGCCATACATATGAGTGCAAAGGCTGGACAACATGTGGACCCTGTACAGGCATGAGATTAGTTTGCAGAATAGTAAGACATGTTTTAATATTAGGCTGTAAGAACACGTGAAAGATATTACTAATTAGAAGGGCAACAGGTCTATAGTTGTAAATTTTCATACATTTTACCATATGGATGGTAGTGGGTTAAAAGGTATTTTTATGGAAAAGGTCTGTTTTTCAGTTTGATAGAACACTTATGACAGAACCATTGTTATGTGAAGCATCAATTTACATTGTGACATTTGATACTTTATTCCATAGGGGGTTAACTGAGGAGTGTAATTGGAGGCTGTGTACTTAAATACATAACTAAGTGTTAATTGCTTCTTGTATTTAAAGCAGGTATGTATTGTAATGTTGCAATACTTGAAGGCAAAACACATTAAAAGATTTGTGTGGATTACTGACTGGTTGTTTTTCATTATACTATCTTCAGTCATTTCAGTTATACTGCTGAAGGTTCTGTGTATGTCTGGCCATTGTGTATGGCCTGTCCCTATTTTGTACCAGTGCACTGTGTACTTCTTAGTTGTACTGTGCAGGGGGGAACCAGCAGATGTCAGTGTCATGGGTGCCTTTGTATCATTACCAGTGTGTTTCTATGTCCATAGACTTGTCCCCGAACTTCATCTGGCTTGGTCCAGACTTGTACTGAGGTGTTCTGGGGTGTGACAGTGCTGCAAGTTATTTTATATATATATATATATATATATATATATATATATATATATATATATATATGTGTGTGTGTGTGTGTGTGTGTGTATATATATATATATATATATATATATATATATATATATATATATATACATATATGTAGCATTTGAATCATTACTGATTCCACAGTGTTCATTCCTTATGGTAAACACTGACTGTACTACATGATATGTGTGAAGAAACATCATAACATCCTGCAGCTCAGATGGCTTACTAGTCAAGTGCTGTGAATATTGTGTACAGGTTCCTGGGTTCAAGGTCTGCCCTGTTTATTTGGTTGCTGGGAAAGTGTATATAATTTCTTTTATATAACATGCCTATATGTGCTGTCATTACAGTAGCAAGGGGTGTGACTCTGCTGTATGGGGCACTTGTGTATACATGGGTGGTTTCATGTGTTATATGCAGTCACACTTCCATTGTCCATCAGCTACACTGACATGGTGACAGACATACTTTGTCACACATTTTACTATTAAAATAGTACTTTTAACACTGCTTTTCCATGTAAAATGTGATTGCCTGTTTTAGTACTTGAGCCTTGGTGGATGTCTCCAGTTTGAGCTCAAAGACAGCTGTGGGGGTACCTCACCTGTGGTCTTATTTGCTTGTGTCTGTGTATCTCTGGCAATTGTTAACACACTGTCAGGATTGTGTAGAAGGATAATGTGTATATGTTGTTTGGGTTGTGTAAGGTGGGTGGTACATGTGAGTGGCATGGACACTTTCTATCTGACTGTGCATGCTGCTCTAGTTGTGGACTCTGGGGAATGCCATCAGTAGATACTAATATTCCTGTAGTACATGTTATCCTTGCAAATTCATGTGTAGATACGCTGAGCTGGACTTGGGTAATGTTATGTCAGTCTGTTTGTTGTGTGGACAGTGCTTGGAAGCTCATTGCAGTTTCCCTACTGTTCTGTTATGTCCACATATTTGTCGGATGCACAGTTGTATGGCCAAATCCTTTTGTCTGGTCCCCATCACTTGTGTGTATTCCTAACACATCAGTGGGATGATGTGAAGATTGGGGTCACTACATTATAAGGAGTACTTGAATCCCAGACTTGTGATATTTCCGTCAGTATATGTCTGCAGTAACAGTCTTATTACAACAACTTTCTCAGCTTATCTACTCACGTAATTTAGATATGTATCTATTGTCATACCTTTGCTCCCGCACTTTGTCTGATTTGTTCCAGATTCTATGCACTAAAAGGTTTTGAGCATATCTCTCCACTGCCAGGCTGTTTGCAGAATGTCCAGGTGTTTGGCCCATACTTTGGTTCTGTTCCACAGTTTATTTGTATTTGTCTGGAAAAGCACTGTTATGATCCAAGGATTTATCTCAGTGAATAATGATATACATGTCAGTTTCCATCCTTATATCCTTCTCAAGGTTCTGCTGATACACACCCTGTTGCTGTACAACTGTTCAGTCATGATAGCAATATTCTGATTATGTCCCTGTATGTGACACACTTCCCACCCATTCTACAGCCTTTGTACATTAGTCCTGCACTAGGAGGTTGAGAGGTTATGGTTCTGAAGTATGGCTGCACTCTATGTCATATAACTATCCCTTCTGTTTTATAGATATATATATATATATATGAATATTATGTATCTACATTTCCATTTATATGTTTCACCACACATATATATTTTTTCTTTGGAGAGATATATATGTATTGAATATATATATATATATATATATATATATATATATATACATATGTTGATATAACAAAATATATATGTATATTTTATATATACTAAACATGACTGATTCCACAGTATTTGTTCCCTACTATTCTATACCTGTACTGAATGATATATTTGAAAAAAACAGCATTCATTATTACATCTCAGATGGTGTAGTGGTAAATTGCTCTGACTATAGTGTATAGGGTGCTGGGTTCAAGACTTGGAAAGACTGATTATTTTATTGCTGGGTATTACAGTGGCTGCTGGAGACAGGGTGATTAAGGCAGTTTTAAGCAGTTGTAAGTGGGTTTGCGTGGGTTTGAGCGACAGTAGGCAATGCCAACACACAGTTAAATGAATATGTGTTTACACCATGTAGGCTTACCAGTGCACAAATCTGTTAAACGGTCACATTTAAGCAATACTTACACCTGCTAAGCATCGCTCAGCCCTGGTACCCATTGCTCACATTCCAGTCTTATAAAATAGCAGAGTAATGATATCATTTAATATTCATTTCCTGTACATAACATGCTTCTATGTGCTGTCATTAGAGTAGCAAGGGGTGTGACTATACTGTATGGGACACTTGGTATACATCGGTAGTATCACATTTTTTTTATACATGAGTAGTATCACATGCTGGATGTACTCACACTTGCATGTTACACCAGCTACAGTGCACTGGTTGATAAAAATAATTTCACACATATTGTATTGTTAGTATTTTTATAGTTAGTAAATTAGTATTTTTAACAGTTTTTTCCATGTGAAAGTAGATTGCAGATTGTAGCACTTGAAACTTGCACCCCTGCATGCAAGGCTGGGACCCTGAGTACTACAGTATCTTGTTCTTGGTGTTTGAGCAGTATGTTTTCATGTATCTCTTATTGGATATTAATATTATATTATTATATTAACTGTCGAGTACTATGTTTTGGCCATGTCATTGAGGACTGCATTCATGTACTAATGGCACGCATTTCAGTTTCAGAATTCTACCCTTCAAAACATTCATCCTAATGCATGATCTGTTTGCTATCTACTGTTTGTCTGTCCTCTGTGCAGATGTGCAGATGTCAGGTATTGATAAGGTATTGATAAGGCCATACAACTATGTAGGTGCCCAGATAGTATTGTGCTGTGGGCCTGGACACTGCCTATGGGACATCCTTCATGTGAGCCTTGCCCCTTTTCCTTGCCTGTGTGAGGGATATTACAGAGGTGATGTGCTACAGATTCACAGACAGTAGGTAGGAATACTTCACAGGACAGGACATTTGGAGACAGCACAACATGGGGGACATATCCCCAGAATTGTGAACAGATTCTATGTCATCACTGCTGTTATACACATGGTGGGTTGATAGATTGACAGGGTTTGTGTGGACATGCATTTAGTGAGTGACACTAGCATGCTGTCCACAGACTGGCCACATGTTTGCCTGTTATATTTTGTCTGTTCCCCAGACAGTTGTTGTCCTTGGAAAATCAGTCAGGAACTCTGGGGAATGCAGTCAGTAAATACTCACATCCATTGGTATTACTGACTCCATATTCCTCATAAAGGATATGTTACAACTAACCCAGTAACATCAACTGTCTCAATTTATGACAGCAATATGTCCAATCTACCCCCTTCTTTGTGCCTCTGTTCTCAAATGATGTCAGGCTTTGTCCAGATGTCATGCACTATGAGGCTCAGACATATTTAGTATCATTATTTGTTGCCTTCATTCCTGCTACCATCCCAATGATGTAGTAGACCCACAGACATGTCAGGGAAGAGGCCATAGATATGAGTCATGAGACTGTACATTCTGAGGTGAACTATACATTTGAGAGGTCTGTGTATGTCTGGAAATTGTTAACAGACTGTCAGGATTGTATACACATGTCATGTCTATGTGTTATTTGGGCAGTGTATGGAGGGGGTAGATGTAATTGTTATGGCTTCTTTTTTATCTGACTATGCATGCTGCTCCAGTTCCTGCTGGTCTATTGTCTGTATGTATTTGTAGGGTCAGACTGAAACATGTCCTGTACCATGGTCTGGATTCAGACTACACTAAGAATTGGGCCAATATATGTAGGGCTAGTGTGTGAGTGGTAAACAATGGTATATTTGTTCACACAGTCCATATACTTTACTGGTCACTTGACTTACCAGTATGTGAATGTGACTGTGGTGATATTGGTTGTGGGTATGCACTTTCACACTGGTGTCTGTTTTTCAGTGCTGTTACATCCCTGTAGTGCCTAATATATTTGCAAATACATATATAATTATCCATAGTAGATTTGCTATTTCAATTACTTGTGCTATTTCACTAAATATATGTTAGAGCAGACAGGAGGGTGTTACTGCAGCAACTGTGTCAGCTTATCTACACCAGTATTTCTGATCAGTCCCCATTTTCATGCCTTCCACCCACCACTTTGCCAGCCCTGGTACAGACTCATTGCAGTAAGGGTTTCTGAGCATACCTCTCAACTGTCTTAGCACATATAAGCATTGTTTAAAGGGATAGATGTTAAGCACTGCTTACCAGTGTGCAAATCTGCTTAGCTGTGCTAATTATTGCTAAGCATACAAATTTAAGCAATGCTTACTCAAGCTAAGCATAGTTGAGCACAATTTAGCATTGTTCAGCTTTTATTTTATGGATTATCATTATTATCATGATTATTATTAATTAGTATTATTAATATTATCAGTTTATGTGCTTTCATTACATTCGTTTGTGACTATGCTGTATGGGACACGTGTTTACATGGGGGTTTCACATCTGTACTGCACTGGCACCTCATATTTGGACCTGTTACACTACCCTGGTTAACAAATATAAATTATTCACTACCTATTTCTAGGAAAATATACTTTTAGTGCTGTTTTCACACATAAAATTGAAGGGCCTGCACTGGAGCTCAAACCATGAATGACTGCATCCTAAGCAAAAGCTCTAATCACTATGTTGTTTTACTTGGACTATTTTGGCTGTCTATGTTTAAGCTATGTTATGCATAGCTGTGTGATGTGCACATCCACTCACCTATGCTTAAACTTTAATGAGGATGGAAAAAAAAACTGAACGTGTAAAATTACTCTTAGAAACTTAAAAAGCTGCTAGGATAATTCAATTTGTCTTCGCAGACTTTTTTGAGGGATATAAGTTATGCAACTCAAATGTATGTCACTATTTAGTTACTTCAATCCTTAGATCATCACAATGATTTGCCAGACGGGAGGAGATTTTATGAGGGAAAGGCCAAAAATATAAGAGAAAACTGGACATTCTGGGAACAACTCGCCAGTTGAGAGCTATGTTGTGGGGGGGCTGTACTTCTGTATTTTGTCTGCAGACACTGTTATCTTGTGATAGTGCCCGCAGACACTGTTACTTGCTTTAGAATTGTTGTACGGCAATTCTAGAGTTCAGGGTTTATGTATAATGTGCACTCGTACAGATCATGTCCGTGTAGACAGTACAGCAGCCCGCCTTCATTAATATGGAAGGTGCACTGCTGTTCTACATGGCCATGATCCACTCCATGCAGAAATAGCACTATTCCTGCACTGAGTTTAATGAATCCTGGGGATTATTTTTGCAAGAGGAAAATAACAAAAACTAAAATCCTGAACCACACATTTTCCCAGGGCAAGTAAACACTTGCCCAAAACTTCATGAAAACACAGCGTAGTATCTGAAACCCACCTAGATGGGGGGCTGTGTCCCTCACACCCTCCCTAACTATATATACCAACTCTGGGTTCACACTACAGTGCGGAAAAGGGCATACTTCCCCACAATGGGCAAGTGTTTACCTGCCCTGTGAAAAACAGCATTGTTTGGGATTTCAGTTTTCATTATTTTCATCTCGCGAAAATAAAGTTTGAGTATATTTGCTTTCGACCAAACAAAGTAGACCCATATGTAAATATATTTTGTTAAAGTTTTTAAATATGTATTTATCTTTAGGGAGAGAGGTCAGCTGTCATATGATTATTAGAATTGCTTTAGAGTACTTGGTGCTGTTTTTAACAAATACTGGTGAAGTCTGATTCAACAGTATACAGACGAAAGCACTTAATCATAATAAATGTTATTTCTTCTTGGACTATCCTTGTGCACCTCACTCATCAGCATGGTTGTTCTATTTTTAGTTCCTGGTTTATACTCTGAGTTGTGGAACAAATATTTGCTGCTCTTTTGACCTGCTCCTAATGCTTGACTTTATGTTACCACTGCTGCATTTTTGTTTGTACTTTCAAATGGGCAAAGTTAAGCACTGGTTGTCCAATCTCACAGGCTCAAGGTACCTGCATGGGTTTTTTCTAATTCTTTCACAGGTGTGAAATGGCTTACCTGATGCCCTGCAACATGTAACATGCAACCCAATCTACTCCAGTACTTGCTGCCTCTCACTCACCCACCATAAACAGGTGCATTTAATAACATCAGGATAAAGTTAGAAAGCTTCTTCCAATAACTGGCACCAATCAATAATGTTCTGCTATGCTATTCTTAGCATGGCTGTGTGAACTAATCAAAAGATAGATTCTATACAGCAATGAAAAAAATACAGTCAGCGGAACTAAGTGGTTAAAAGTAGTAAAAAAAATCATCTATAATGATACAGAATTCATCACATAAAACATCATTAACAGTAGGTATATTCCTCTTACACAAAACACCTGAATAACCTGACTGCTAAAGCCAATAATAATTAAACTTAATGAAAATAACAATGTAATGATAGCATGTTGAAAATTAATAAACCAATACACAGTTCAATATGTCAAAGTTTCAGTCCTCAGCCTAATATGTTACTGCCATCTACTAGCATAATGTTAAATAAGAACAAATGATCTTAATTACGTAAAGCATCAGTTCAATGATGTAACATAAAACTAATCATATGAAAACAAACATACAGACAAATGCATGCACAATATTTATATACATTAAATGTTTAATACATGACGTTAAATGCTAAAAAAGCAATGGCAAATCTATTTTTTTACAATTGCAGTTGCCATTGAAACTCTCTTTTCCAACAGTCCCTTGAAGTTACCTCCACATTTATCCATAACAATCTGATCAGCTACACACACCGAGTACCAGACAAACAAGGCATTTATTCAAGAAATCATATACATAAGTGCTTTTATGCCTCTATGTGTGTATGTTGCTTTCTCGAAAGAGCAGCATATTTACCTGCAAGTTATAGAGCGCAACTGCTTGAAATGAAGCCTATCGAAAACAACAACAAAAACAACAATAAACTCTTATGGGGGGAACGCCATAGCTCATCTTCTTTCGGCCGTTCCCGTTAGGGGTCGCCACAGCGGATCATCTGTTTCCATTTCTTCCTGTCCTCTGCATCATGCTCTTTCACACCAACCGCCTGCATGTCCTCTCTCACCACATCCATAAACCTTATCTTAGGCCTTCCTGTTTTCCTCTTACCTGGCAGCTCCATCCTTAGCATCCTTTTCCCAATATACCCAGCATCCCTCCTCAGCATATGTCCAAACCAACGCTATCTCACCTCTCTTGCTTTGTCTCCAAACTGTCCAACCTGAGCTGACCCTCTAATATACTGATTCCTAATCCTGTCCATCCTAGTCACACCCAGTGCAAATTTTAACATCTTTAACTCTGCCACTTCCAGCTCTGACTCCTGCCTTTTTGTCAATGCCACCGTCTCCAACCCATATAACATAGCTGGTCTCACTACCCTCTTGCAGACATTCCCTTTTACTCTTACTGGTACTCGTCTGTCACAAATCACTCCTGACACTCTTCTTCACCCATTCCACCCTGCCTGTACTCTCTTCTTCACCTCTCTTCTACACTCACCATTACTCTGAACTGTTGATCCCAAGTACTTAAACTCATCTCCCTTCGCCAACTCTACTCCCTGCATCCTCACCATTCCTCTATCCTCCCTCACATTTACACAAATATATTCTGTTTTAGCCCTGCTGACCTTCATTCCTCTCCTCTCTAAAGCATATCTCTACCTCTCCAGGGTCTCCTCAACCTGGTCCGTACTCTCACTACATATCACAATGTCATCTGCAAACATCATAGTCCACGGGGCCTCCTGTCTAATCTCATCTGTCAACCTGTCCATCACAACTGCAAATAAGAAAGGGCTCAGAGCTGATCCTTGATGTATCCCATCTCCACCTTAAATGTATCTGTCACTCCCACTGCAGTAGTCACCAATGTCACACTACCCTTGTACATATCCTGTACCACTCTTACATACTTCTCTGCCACTCCCGACTTCCTCATACAATACCACAACTCCTCTCTAGGCACCCTGTCATATGCTTTCTCTAAGTCCACAAAGACACAATGCAACTCCTTCTGACCTTCTCTGTATTTCTCCAACAACACTCTCAGAGCAAATATTGCATCTGTAGTGCTCTTTCCTGGCATGAAACCATACTGCTGATCACTAATCATCACCTCCCTTCTTAACCTAGCTTCCACTGCTCTTTCCCATAACTTCAAGCTGTGACTGATCAATTTTATCCCTCTGAAGTTACTGCAGCTCTGCACATCACCCTTATTCTTAAAGATAGGTACCGAAACACTTTTTTCTCCACTCCTCAGGCATCCTTATTTTCCAAAATTTCATTAAACAATCTGGTTAAAAATTCCACTGCCATTTCTCCTAAGCACCTCCATGCTTCCACTGGTATGTCATCTGGGCCAACAGCCTTTCCATTCTTCATCTTCTTCATAGCTGTCCTTACTTCCTCCTTGCTAAACTGCTTCACTTCCTGATTCACTATCCCTACATCATCCAACCTTCTCTCTCTCTCTCTCTCATTCTCTTCATTCATCAGCCCTTCAAAGTACTCTTTCCATCTACTCAACACACTCTCCTTACTTGTGAGTACGTTTCCGTCACTGTCCTTTATCACCCTTACCTGCTGCACATCTTTCCCAGCTCTGTCCCTCTGTCAAGCCAATCAGTACAGGTCCTTTTCTCCCTCTTTAGTGTCCAATCTCTCATACAACTCTCTATATGTCTTATCCTTAGCCTTCACCACCTCTCTCTTTGCCATGAGCCTCATCTCCTTATACTCATGTCTACTTTCTTCATCTCTTTGACAATCCCACTTCTTCTTTGCCAGCCTCTTCCTCTGTATACTCTCCTGTACTTCCTCATTCCACCACCCTGTGTCCTTGTCCTCCTTCCTATGTCCAGATGTCACACCAAGCACCTTCCTAGCAGTCTCCCTTACTAGCTTTGCTGTAGTTACCCAGCTATTCAGTAACTCTTCATTGCCTCCCAGTGCCTGTCTTAACTCTTCCCTGAACTCCACCTCACAATCACCCTTTTTTAACTTCCACCATTTAATCCTTGGCACTGCTTTCACACTCTTCCTCCATTTCTTGATCACCAACATCATCCTACAGACCTCCATTCTATGCTGCTTAACTACACTTTTCCCAGTCACCAGTTTACAGTCTCCAATCTCCTTCAGACTGGCCCTCCTACATAGGATATAATCCACCTGTGTGCATCTTTCTCCACTCTTGTACATCACCCTATGCTCCTCTCTCTTCTTAAAATACATATTCACCACAGCCATGTCCATCCTTTTCGCAAAATCCACAATCATCTGACCTTCTGCATTCCTCTCCTTAACACCATACCTACCCATCACGTCCTCATCCCCTCTGTTCACTTCACCAACATGCCCATTGAAGTTTGCTCCAATCACTAGTCTCTCACCCTTGGGTGCACTCATCACCACTTCATCCAACTCACTCCAAAATTTTTCTTTCTCATCCATCGGACACCCAACTTGTGGAGCATATGCACTAACAACATTCAGCATTACACCATCAATTTCAAGCTTCATAAACATCACTCTATCAGACACTCTCTTCACCTCCAAAACACTCTTGGCTTACTGTTCCATTAGGATAAACCATACCCCATTTCTTCTGCCATCCACACCATGATAGAACAATTTGAACCCGCCTCCTATACACTTGGCCTTACTTCCCTTCCATCTGGTCTCTTGCACGCACAATATATCAACCTTCCTTCTCTCCATCATATCAGCTAGCTCTCTCCCTATACCAGTCATACTGCTAACATTCAAAGTTCCTACCCTCAGTACTACACTCCTAACCTTCCTCCTCTCTTCCTGTCTTCGGGCATGCCTTCCCCCTCCTCCTCTTCTTCTTCGGCCAACAGTAGCCTAATTTCCACCAGCACCCTGTTGGCTAACAGTACTGGTGGCGGTCATTGTTAACCCGGGCCTCGACCGATCCAGTATGTAAATATGAAATGTTCTCCGCATCAGTAATTTGGCAGAGGTTTTATGCTGGATGCCCTTCCTGACCAACCCTCCCCATTTATCCGGGCTTAGGACCAGCACAAAGAAATGCACTGGCTTGTGCATCCCCAGTGGGGGAATGCCATACCTGCTGCTAATTATATATATACCAATTCTAAGATCACACTACAGTAGGGAAAGGGCAAGTTTCATTATCCCCGCTGTACCACAATCTTGCACATTTTCAAAGCCGGCACAATTGAGCAGCTGATTTTCGATCAGCTGTGCCCGCTTCTTTTTGGGTTCAACAAATTGCAGTTTGACATATTGTCTGTTATTTGATATATATATATATATATATATATATATATATATATATATACATACATACAGTATGTATGTGTGTGTGTGTGTATATATATATATATATATATATATATATATATATATATATATATATGCACACACACACACACACACACACACACACACAGACACACACAGTATGCATGTATGTGTGTATATATATATATATATATATATATATATATATATATATATATATATATAGATAGATAGATATAGGTTCATAGGTTCATAGGTAAGTACTAGGCTATCTGCCCGAGGGCATCTATGAGCCTAGCCAGAATGTTTTAGCTTTCGCCACCCCCTTAGATTAGTTCCCTGTGCCTCTGTCCAGCAGAACCACTGGAGTGATCCCCGGGGTAAATTTTCTGTTTCCCAACCACTCATCAAGGTTTCTCTTGAAGAGTGTTAGTGATGGGTTCTGCCTAATGTAGATTGGAATATGAAAAACCAAGAAAAAGATATACGAAAAACCACCAAATGCAGGAGCTGGGATGCAAGCAAGTTTATTCTGGTACCTCGGCTGAACACAGCCTTCAAAGGAATAACTACTCACATTTTATTGCATCTTTTATACACAAATCCATCATTAATCAATTAAGTAATTAATTAAATAGATCAGAGGGCTTCAGAATTAAAAGGACCATACATTCATAACCGCTGAATTCTTATCAGACGAAACCGAAAGAATTTGGGGGCGATCCAATTGCAAATTGCAGAGGTGGAAGAGAGTTTATCTAAAGAATTTTCTAATGATGTGTTTTGCGCAACCATGAAGAACATTAATGCAGAGATTGCAAAATTTGAAGCTGAAGTAGTTTCAAGGAAGAAGAACAAACTAAATAGGGACATTAATGACTTCAAAAAGAACACTGTGTATCTGTGGCAGCGCAAGCGCAAAAATGGTACGCCCCAAACCGGAGGGGATGACTATGCACGTTTTGGCATTTAGCTTGAGACCATGATTTTGAAACCAGGTATCCATCTCAGTGAGACCCTTCTAGAGGATGTCTGTATCAGCTGGAGAGTCAATTATGGCCCCCAGTTTGCAGTCGTCTGCGAACTTGGTCAGCCATAGTCCTCCTGTACTTGCCTGTACCTCTGAGAAGTATATACCGAACAGGAGGGATCCCAGGACTGAGCCCTGGAGGACACCACGTGTAACTGGTTTAGAGTCAGACCTAGAGCCTGCAACTCTCACCATGTGGGGTTCTATCCATGAGCCAATTGGCAACCCATCTCATGACGTAGGGGTTTATGTTCAGGCCGGTGAGCTTGTCTATAATACCAGAATAGAGAATAGTGTCAAAAGCCTTTGCGTGGTCTAGGTAGGCTGTGTGGACCTCCTTTCCCTTGTCTAAAGCCTTGGTAACTGTCTCAAAGAAGTCCACTAGATTTAGGAGACATGATCTGCCCTTAACAAAGCCAAACTGAGTAGGGTCCAGTGTTTGAAGGTTCCCAATGTCTCTGTTAATGAATTCCATGATGATGTGCTCCATAGCCTTGCAGACCAGGCTAGTCAGGCTTATAGGGCGATAGTTCACGGGGTCCGTTGTGGCTCCACCTTTGTGGAGTGGGATAACTGTTGCTGTGCGCCACTCTATGGGTACCTAGCCTGTAGAGAGGCTGAGTTTGAACAGTGTGTTTAGGTGAGGGGTTAGTTCATTTTGGAGCTCATGTAAGACACAGCCTGGGACACTGTCTGGTCCCATTGAAGCTGTATTTTTGGCTTTGGATAGGGCTGTTTTAACCTGTGTGTCAGTGATTGCCGGGGCACTACATTCTTCTGGTATGGTTATGGGCCCTTTAGGGTGTGATGTATATATATATATATATATATATATATATATATATATATATATATATATATATATATATATATATATATATATATATATATATATATATATATATATATAACTACATACATACTGCATATGTATGGTTCCCCTTCATATGATCGAATTTCTCTAAAATTGAAAGTCATAAACTCGAAACCAGACTCTCGAATTTAGAGAAACTCGAACATATGAAAGGGACAAAAAAAATGAACACCTTTCAAATGTTTTCGCAGGGGGGCTTCACCCCCCACACCCTCCCTACTTAAATATACCTACTCCGAGATCGCACTATAGTGAAGGAAAGGGAAATCTCCCATTCCGCGCTATATGCGTAAGCACAAAATGGAAGATTTTCCATTTCTCCGCTATAATGCGGTCACGGAACATTCATATTTAAACTGCTAGGGTACAGGGGGACCTGGACCCCTGCAATAAGATAAGTTAACTTTTTATTTTTTTTAAACCTAAGGCTCCCATTCACATTTTTGAGTGAATGGAAGTTCGAGATACTGGTCTCGAGATTATGAATTTCGAGCTTCATCCATTCGATCTTGTGAAGGGGAACTATATATATATATATATATATATATATATATATATATATATATACATGTATGTATGTGTGTGTTTGTGTGTGTGTGTGTGTGTGTGTGTGTGTGTGTGTGTGTGTATATATATATATATATGTATATATATATACACACACACACACACACACACACACACACACATCTATTTATATATATATATATATATATATATATATATATATATATAGGTTCACTACATAATTTCAAAATTTTGAAATACTGAATTTCAAAATCTTGAGACTATATAGCCGAAGCCTCTACATACCAAAAGACCAAAAGTGCGAATTTCAAAATCACGATGTTCGGAGATGTTGAAGTAGTGCTTCTGGTGTTGTGGTTTGTGAATGGATAGGTGGAAGTTTAGGTAAGTATCTATGTGTAAGTGTGTTGGTTAGGTGCTTTTGTGTGTGCCAGTGTGTGTTGTGACTGTGATGTGTATGTGTGTGTGTGAGGGGGAATGTAGGTGTGTGGTGGTGTTTTCATGTGTTTGTCTGTGTAGTGCGACCTTGGAGTTAGTATATTTAAGTATGGGGGTGTGGGGTGAAGGGGGGCTTGCCCCTTGTTTGTATTTAGTGTAGGTTTGCGTGTTTGTGTGTTGGAGGAAGGTGTGTTTATGTGAATGTGTGTGGTGTATGTTTAGTGTAGTGTTCAGGATTTTGAATTTCTGGTCTTTCAGTATTTAGAGGTTTCGGCTATATAGTCTCAAGATTTTGAAATTCGGTATTTCAAAATTTTGAGATTATGTAGTGAACCCATATATACACAATCACACACACGGTCTACATATAGTGTAGTCTCGACAAGAGGATGACACTGAAGTGGACAATCAAAGTCTGTTGACAATTCTGTAGATAGTTAAGAACATTACCAGAGAGAACTATTTGCAGTATTTACAATTATTGTAACCCCAGATAATCTGTTTGTTTAGCACATATTTGAGATTTTGGTTAGGGTATTTGCATTGTTTAATGTATAACTGTAGTTTGTTGCATATTATCAGAGATCAGTGAGTGCTGACTTTTAACTTTGCCATTAAAAGACATTTTATTTTGCTGACAGTGGGAATATATGTCCTTTGTGAAATTATTTGTTGAATGCCTTCAGTTATTAGGGATTTATTCTTGAATGCTTACAACATGACTTCCCTCTGAATTTTATTTTTGTGTTCTCTTCACTGTTTAACTATAAATAATGAATAACAAAAAGAAGGGGATACAAAACAAAATTCTTTAATGTGCTTTTTGAATGAGACAAAGAATAACTTGATCAGATAGCTTTCATGTTATCTCTTCATATATGTCAGTGAACATGTGAAAAATACCTTTAAAATACTTGGCTGTGAATATTTATTGTGGCATTTTATAAGATTCCTTGACAAATGTTAAGCACTGTAAATGTTTGCATTTATTGCCTTTTCGTTAACAAGGTTTCACCAAATTTGTAACTTTTACTTATTTAAAGATCTATGAACATGGTACAATGAAACTATAAGCAAACTATTTTTATCAAGTATGATGTCAACCTAATTTAATTTCTGTTTCTGAAATATGGATGTACTAATGTTTTACAAACAATAAATAATATATTTGTTTCAAGATTAGTCTAACATAAATAAGTGGGTAAATACATAAATGCTCAACTACATGTGCTCCTTCAGCATAGAACATATAAATGCTTCTTCTTCTGGCTTTTTCTTGGATAGTGGTCGCCACAGCAGATCATTTGTCAGCTCATGATTGGCAGTGGAGTTTTTATGGTGTCGAGTTGCCAGCCCGGCACCCAACCTTCCACAGAAGGCACACATGCACGCACACACTCACACCTAGGGCCACTTTAGAGTGTCCAATCCACCTACTGCATGTCTTTGGGATGTGGGAGGAAACCGGTGCACCCGAAGGAAACCCACGTGACCACAGGGAGGACATGCAAACTCCACACAGTAGGTACCCCAGCCAAGAATCGAACCGGAGAACCTCTTGCTGTGAGGCGGCAACGCTAACCACTGCACCACTGAGGCCACCCCTAGAACTTAGAACCTATCAATGCTAAGAATAGAAAATAAATACTGAACTTGATTTTCTGACATGTTTTGTTTCAGAAATAACATGAAATATAAACAATAAACTAACCTGAAACTGTTGCATGTTTCATTTTTTTATTTTAGGTTATTATGAAGAAGAGTAAGGTAACAGGCCAAAATGTCATTTCCAACATTTATATTCTGTTTGCTACATTAACTATAGCACACACACACACACACACACACACACACACACACACACACACACACACACACACACACACACACACACACACACACACACATAAATATCTATATCTATATCTACATCAATTCATTGTGTTTGTTGATACATTCATTACATTGAACGTTTTGTTAAGCAGATTGGTTTCTTGACCTGCTGGTTCATTGTAGAATGCCAGCATTAATTTCCAGGGATCGCTAAACAGTGGGGAGTGAAATTTTTCCCTTTCACCTCAGTTTTGCAATATCAGAGATGGTATACATAATTAGCAGAGGATGTGGGGTGCATGGCCTCCCACATGAGAACTGCAGGAGGGTCTTCCGTTGATTTATTAAGTTTCAACTATTTGTATTTGATGTATTGTATGTCAGTTAAGTGAGTCTGTGATATAGTGTCTCATATATATATATATATATATATATATATATATATATATATATATATATATATATATATATATATATATATTTGTGTGTGTGTTATATTTATATATATGTATATCTGTATATCTGTATCTATATCTATAGCTATCTACATCTCTCTTACTCTCTCTCTGTCAGTATATATACATACACATATCACACACACACACACACACACACACACACACACACACACACACACATAAAATATCTATATATACAAACAACAAAACCTAGTACAGAAGAAGAAATTTTGTTTTTTAGCCTTAGCAGTAATAAATACCTTTCCTTAATAAAGAACACACCAAAAAAAGGGAAAACTAGTTGTACATGAATGATATCAGCATACAAATTGATAAAATAAATTGTTGTCATAAATTGTAAGATAAGAACCATGTTAAAGATCACTTTGCATTCTTATTATAAAGCAAGAAAACAGGATTTAAGCTGGTTTATAAGTAAAAACAAAAGATGAGCACTTTCACTCTTACCAGGGCTTTGTTAGATCTCACACACACATCTAGCTATATATACAGATTCATATAAAATATATATTATATAGGTGTGTGTGTGTGTGTGTGTGTGTGTGTGTGTGTGTGTGTGTGTGTGTGTGTGTGTGTGTGTGTGTGGTTGCCAAATATTTAGTTAATGATTCATTTAGTCATTGACTTTTATGGTGAAAAAAATGTCAGTGGCATAATTGGTTGAATTATATTATAGTCAATTTGCTGAAAATTGACTATAATGTAATTCAGTGTATACTTGTGTAAACATGCAGTTAGTATTCATACATTCCTGGGATCTGTGGGCTCTGGGAATCGATGTGGAGTCTTTCACGTACAATTACTTTTAAAATTTATATATTTATTTTGAGTTTTTTTAATTTTTAGTATAAGGAGATTGATGATTACAAATCTAACTAAACTGTTTATATTTGTGATCATTATTTTAGAGTATTTATTTTAAAGTATATTTGTTTTGGGATTAATTTTTTGTTGCATTTTGGGCTGGTCTATTGAAGATTGTAAATGTAAATGCACAGTTTACATTTGCAATCATGCATTTTATTTTCATTTTTATTCATTGCAAATGAAATTTTACAAAGGTCTGTATTCCTGCAACTGCATTGGTGATGAATTGTGGTAGTTTTCAAAATGGACATTTGTCCAAACCATTTAACTAATCAGTGAAGTATTTTAACTGCATCAGATGTGTACAAAGAAATATAATGTAATTACCGCAAATATCTATAAAACATGTACCTGTATAACATGTCTATTTTAGGCAAATGAGACACAAAATCGAAGGAATGCTGATTGTATGCAAGCAGTATATTGCACCTAGACCTACTGGATTCATTTTGTACTAAACAAGTGATTTTTTGAAATGTGATATTTTTAACATGTCTTTTTTAATTAAAATATTAATGGTTTATATCTTACAATTTCTATTTTGATATCATTTAATTTATATTTAATAGATTCCGATTCATTGTATACCAGTGTCTACAGGCTATGATATTTGCAGTTGATGAAGTCAACAACAACCCAGTTCTCCTACCAAACACCACACTTGGGTTTGTCATATATGATTCATGCGGGATAGTCACAAGAACTATACAGGGAGCCTTGTGGCTTCTGAGTGGAGGTAACCATCAGGTACCAAATTACCACTGTGAGACAAAGAACACCTTGGCTGGCATAATAGGGGATGCTGCATCACGGAACTCTATTCCTATTGCGCAGTTACTAGGACTATACGGATTCCCTCAGGTAAAAGAGATAGTATTTGGTTTGGAAATGCATTGCTAGTGCATTATTCTCAGAAAAATAAAGGAATTATATTAACTTTGCAAATTAATTTTGCATGCAGTTGCTTTCTGTCAAAATATCATGCTGAGATAATGTCCAGGCTTGCTACGTATGGATTTTAAATGTCAATTGCTTTATGGTCAAATTTTTAAATTACCTGCCTATTATTTTGATACACTCTGATGCTTATAATGTCAGCTTCTTCTTTGTAGTACTCTTGTTTCAGGTAAAATGGAACACTGGCGATGAGAACACCGAGACTGGAAGATAAACAACTGAGATGACGACAGTTTAAAAGCATGAAACTTCACATGCCTGACAAACCACAATCCCCACAATCAATAAAACAAAACAAATACCTTTTCCGAAAAACACACACACAACACAAGCACATCAAAACCTTACAAACCTACACTAAACCTTACATACATAACTATTTATGCACTAACCTTAACCCAAACCCTAACCCTAAGGTCTGTCACTATCGCACACTCACTTAACCCACGCCTTAACCCTAACTCACCTAACCCTAAAGTCTGTCACTATCACACACTTAACTTAACTTATCGGTGTTCTCAGCGTCGAGCTTTTAAACTGTCGGCCATCTCAGTTGTTGATCTTCTGGGCTCGGTGTTCTTGTCGTCGGTGTTTTGGCTTGTCAGTGTTTTCAAGTAGACCCATATATATATATATATATATATATATATATATATATATATATATATATATATATATATATATATATATATATATATATATATATATATATATATATATATATATATGACAATAACAGTTTGGTTTCCCTTAGTTTGTTAATTTTTCTTAAAGCTGCATCCCTTCTCAACTACAAGCTTATTTTGCACTCCTTATAAGAACAGATCCTTTCCTACACATTCTTAAATCTTGTCACTGTTTTGACCCTAGCAGTACCTGTCTCCTCCTGGGAGTGGTAGTTTAACTGTCATTAGAAAACCACACAAGATAGTTCCAATCACCATACTGCAATGCCTGGGTTAAATTGTGTTTCTATTTCACATTTAATACAAAATGTCAGATCATATAATTTTTTCATGCTTACTAACTACCAGGAGCAATCAGGTAAGAAACAGTCCTAGTATAATCAAAATAAAGTATTTTAAGAAAGCATTTGTTTTGTTTCTGGTATTTTTTGAGTAAATGTTGTTCTTCTTCTTTCGGCTTTTCCCGGTTAGGGGTCGCCACAGCGGAATTCCGGTCCGCTAATGATTGGCAGTAGATTTTAACGGTGCCGAGGTGCCAGCTCGATGCCCAACCTTCAACGAAGGCACGCCCATTCTATGCATGTCTTTCAAATGCCACTCGACTGCGGGGAGGACATGCAGACTCCACACAGAAGGCACTCCAGCTGAGAATCGAATGGGAGAACCTCTTGTTGTGAGGCGACAACGCTATCGCTGCAATGTTTGTAAATAGATGGCAATCACTAGACTGTGTTGCACTGCTTTGTTGAATTTGCCCCAACCAAAATTTATAAATAAACATTTTGAATGCAAATCTAGGTCACAGTCAATTATATCTGTCAGCATTACTTGAAAGACAGATACTGTAGTGATGTATCCAAAATATGTTTGTATGTATAAAATGAGTTTATAATGTATTTAGCATGTCATATTTAAGTTATGAACATACAAGCCTGCAGGCATAATGGTGCCAATGCATATATAATATAACTTGTAGTTATTTATGTTACTATCTGTTGTAGGTACATCTATCTATATATCTATCTGTCTATGGCTTTACTACCCCAATCCTGAAACCCACAGACTTGAAAATCATAATCTTGAGACCATAATATTGAAAGACCAAAACTGAAGACCAAAATATGTAACTCCTGGACTTGCCCCCCATGTAGGACACATGTTAGCTCTCATTCCTGGATCCACACACCATCAGGAATCATTTTAGAACTTGTTCCTAGGTTCACACTAGTAGAGGCATTTAGTATTCAAGAGTTTTAGACATTGCAGTCTTTTGTGTTTTAGTCTTTTGATATTATGGTCTCTGAATTATGATTCTGGGGTTCAGGAGTCTGACAGTAAACCATATAGGTATACACACACATACACACACACACACACACACACACACACACATATATATATATATATATATATATATATATATATATATATATATATATATATATATATATATATCATGGATCTACTTAAATTAGTTGAACACTGCTTATGTTAACATGCATAATGTCAAATCAAATTGATCGACATT